>NC_069500.1:842993569-843102182 GCF_027579735.1 Bombina bombina
TCCCGGTAAGTGAATCTTCGGGGGTTAGTGTTAGGATTTTTTAAGGGTGTATTGGGTGGGATTATTTTTTAGGTTAGGGCTTTGGGCAGCAATAGAGCTAAATGCCCTTTTAAGGGCAATGCCCATCCAAATGCCCTTTTCAGGGCAATGGGGAGTTTAGGTTTTTTTAGTTAGGCTTTTATTTGGGGGGGTTGGTTGTGTGGGTGGTGGGTTTTACTGTTGGGGGAGTTGTTTGTATTTTTTTTTACAGGTAAAACAGCTGATTTCTTTGGGGCAATGACCTGCAAAAGGCCCTTTTAAGGGCTATTGGTAGTTTAGTTTGGGCTAGGGATTTTTTTATTTTGGGTGGGCTTTTTTATTTTGATAGGGCTATTAGATTAGGTGTAATTAGTTTAAAGATCTTGTAATTTGCTTTTTATTTTCTGTAATTTAGTGTTGTTGTTTTTTGGTAATTTAGCTAATTGTATTTAATTTATTTAATTGTATTTAATGTAGGGAATTTATTTAATTGTGGTGTAGTGTTAGATGTTATTGTAACTTAGGTTAGGTTTTATTTTACAGGTAAATTTGTATTTATTTTAGCAAGGTAGTTATTACATAGTTAATAACTATTTAGTAACTATTCTACCTAGTTAAAATAAATACAAACTTGCCTGTAAAATAAAAATAAAACCTAAGCTAGATACAATGTAACTATTAGCCAGTCAACCACAGAGAAGAATCATGTAAAACATTATGTGCATTATAGTTGCGTTGTTAGTAATCAGGTTTAATGCTTAATACTAATCACCTAGCATAAGAGCTGTAGCATACTGAAAAGCTGTAATCTTATAAGTGTATCAGCCAAAAGCCCACCTAAATGGATGTGAACACATTAGCTAAAGGAATATACAACTTATTTATAGGTATATAACTGCTAGAACCCGATCTAAGAATACATACGGCTAGATTTAGAGTTGGGCGGTAGCCGTCAAAACCAGCGTTAGAGGCTCCTAACGCTGGTTTTGGGCTACCGCCGGTATTTAGAGTCAGTCATTAAAGGGTCTAACGCTCACTTTCAAGCCGCGACTTTTCCATACCGCAGATCCCCTTACGTCAATTGCGTATCCTATCTTTTCAATGGGATCTTTCTAACGCCGGTATTTAGAGTCGTGGCTGAAGTGAGCGTTAGAAATCTAACGACAAAACTCCAGCCGCAGAAAAAAGTCAGTAGTTAAGAGCTTTCTGGGCTAACGCCGGTTTATAAAGCTCTTAACTACTGTGCTCTAAAGTACACAACACCCATAAACTACCTATGTACCCCTAAACCGAGGCCCCCCCACATCGCCGCCACTCTATTAAATTTTTTTAACCCCTAATCTGCCAACCGCACGCCGCTGCCACCTACGTTATCCCTATGAACCCCTAATCTGCTGCCCCTAACACCGCCGACCCCTATATTATATTTATTAACCCCTAATATGCCGCCCCCAACATCGCCGCTACCTACCTACACTTATTAACCCCTAATCTGCCGAAAAGACCGCGCCACTATTATAATAAAGTTATTAACCCCTAATCTGCCTCACTCCCGCCTCAATAACCCTATAATAAATAGTATTAACCCCTAATCTGCCCTCCCTAACATCGCCGACACCTAACTTCAAGTATTAACCCCTAATCTGCCGATCGGAGCTCACCGCTACTCTAATAAATGTTTTAACCCCTAAAGCTAATTCTAACCCTAACCCTAACACCCCCCCTAAATTAAATATATTTTTATTCTAATGAAATAAATTAACTCTTATTAAATAACTTATTCCTATTTAAAGCTAAATACTTACCTGTAAAATAAACCCTAATATAGCTACAATATAAATTATAATTATATTGTAGCTATTTTAGGATTAATATTTATTTTACAGGCAACTTTGTAATTATTTTAACCAGGTACAATAGCTATTAAATAGTTAATAACTATTTAATAGTTACCTAGTTAAAATAATTACAAAATTACCTGTAAAATAAATCCTAACCTAAGTTACAATTAAACCTAACACTACACTATCAATAAATTAATTAAATAAAATACCTACAATTATCTACAATTAAACCTAACACTACACTATCAATAAATAAATTAAATACAATTCCTACAAATAAATACAATTAAATACCTACAATTATCTACAATTAAACCTAACACTACACTATCAATAAATAAATTAAATACAATTCCTACAAATAAATACAATTAAATAAACTAACTAAAGTACAAAAAATAAAAAAGAACTAAGTTACAATAAATAAAATATATTTACAAACATTAGAAATAAATTACAACAATTTTAAACTAATTACACCTACTCTAAGCCCCCTAATAAAATAACAAAGACCCCCAAAATAAAAAAATGCCCTACCCTATTCTTGGATCCAGACTTCAGCCCGAGGATGGACGTCACTCTTCAGCCCCCCGCTTGGGCTTGGATCAAGACTTCGGACCCTCTTCTGGACCGATCGGTGAACCCGGAGAGGTGAAGACAAGGTAGGAAGATCTTCAGGGGCTTAGTGTTAGGTTTATTTAAGGGGGGTTTGGGTTAGATTAGGGGTATGTGGGTGGTGGGTTGTAATGTTGGGGGGGGGTATTGTATGTTTTTTTTTTACAGGCAAAAGAGCTGAATTCTTTGGGGCATGCCCCGCAAAGGGCCCTTTAAAGGGCTGGTAAGGTAAAAGAGCTTTGAACTTTTGTAATTTAGAATAGGGTAGGGCATTTTTTTTATTTTGGGGGTCTTTGTTATTTTATTAGGGGGCTTAGAGTAGGTGTAATTAGTTTAAAATTGTTGTAATTTTTTTCTAATGTTTGTAAATATTTTTTTATTTTTTGTAACTTAGTTCTTTTTTATTTTTTGTACTTTAGTTAGTTTATTTAATTGTATTTATTTGTAGGAATTGTATTTAATTAATTAATTTATTGATAGTGTAGTGTTAGGTTTAATTGTAGGTATTTTATTTAATTAATTTATTGATAGTGTAGTGTTAGGTTTAATTGTAACTTAGGTTAGGATTTATTTTACATGTAATTTTGTAATTATTTTAACTAGGTAACTATTAAATAGTTATTAACTATTTAATAGCTATTGTACCTGGTTAATATAATTACAAAGTTGCCTGTAAAATAAATATTAATCCTAAAATAGCTACAATATAATTATAATTTATATTGTAGCTATATTAGGGTTTATTTTACAGGTAAGTATTTAGCTTTAAATAGGAATAATTTATTTAATAAGAGTTAATTTATTTCGTTAGATTTAAATTATATTTAATTTAGGGGGGTGTTAGGGTTAAAGTTAGACAGCTTTAGGGGTTAATACATTTATTAGAGTAGCGGTGAGCTCCTGTCAGCAGATTAGGGGTTAATACTTGAAGTTAGGTGTCGGCAATGTTAGGGAGGGCAGATTAGGGGTTAATACTATTTATTATAGGGTTATTGAGGCGGGAGTGAGGCGGATTAGGGGTTAATACATTTATTATATTAGCGCTCAGGTCCGGTCGGCAGATTAGGGGTTAATAAGTGTAGTTAGGTGGAGGCGACGTTGGGGGCGGCAGATTAGGGGTTAATAAATATAATATTGGGGTCGACGATGTTAGGGCAGCAGATTAGGGGTACATAGGGATAACGTAGGTGGCGGGGGTGTACGGAGCGGCAGATTAGGGGTTAAAAATAATATGCAGGGGTCAGCGATAGCGGGGGCGGCAGATTAGGGGTTAATAAGTGTAAGGTTAGGGGTGTTTAGATTCGGGGTACATGTTAGAGTGTTAGGTGCAGACGTAGGAAGTGTTTCCCCATAGGAAACAATGGGGCTGCGTTAGGAGCTGAACGCGGCTTTTTTGCAGGTGTTAGGTTTTTTTTCAGCTCAAACAGCCCCATTGTTTTCTATGGGGGAATCGTGCACGAGCACGTTTTTGAAGCTGGCCGGGTCCATAAGCACCGCTGGTATCGAGAGTTGCAGTGGCGTTAAATTATGCTCTACGCTCCCTTTTTGGAGCCTAACGCACTGAAAACCCAGCCATTCTGTGAACTCTAAATACCAGCGGTATTTAAAAGGTGTGGCCAGAAAAAAGCACGCATAGCTAACGCACCCCTTTGGCCGCAAAACTCTAAATCTAGGCGATAGGAATTTTAGCATAGGGCTCAGATGCGATTGCATAGTGTACATCCTGTGATCAGAGTCCAGCAGAGACCAATCATTATGCAGAGTATGCTTTTAAATTGTCCTTAACATATTAAAATGGCTGCACATAGCGTGCTACTGCTTAATACTGTCAGATATCTGGGCTTTATCTTATACAACACTGCCTATGAGTAAAGAGTACACCGGCAGACAAAGGAGTAATCATGAGGCCAGAAGGGAATGTACATCCCACAACAATCACACAATTAAACACAAAGGAATCAGGAGCAATATAGTTTTCACTATAGTAAGAGAGAAGTAGGATACAGAATGCTTACTAAAACGTCCATAGTATGAGTCCATCCATATATTAGTCTGAGAGAAAAAAAAAAAAAGAAAACTTGGTAAACTGAAGAGGGATTGTGCTATCCTCGGTGGGTGGTAGGAGCAAGATTATCATAACAGAGTTTTGGTTGGTCTCTCATGTGTGCCCTTGCCTTAACCTACTCCCATTTTCACAGCTATTACAGTGCACAAATAAAGCAAACCTGTCCCAGTAAGCAAATAGCTGTCACCATCATCTGCAACAAGTTGAGCAATGCTTAGCAGGTGCGAAAGACATCGCTTCCACTGCGCTGGAGGGGTAAATGATCTCCGGAGTCTTTTTTTTTCTTAGTAGGCGGCTTGGTATTCCACCTGTTCAGACGCTCTGTGTCCTTGTAATAAGCTGCTTGGCAAACGGTCCCCGTCACAACCAGGGGTCCAGTTGCTCCGGGTGCAAGAAGGACCATCATGTTTCCAGCTGGCATGTGATGAGCGGTAACCTGGCCATTCATCCGCTCCCCTGGGCTTGCCATGTGATAGTCATCTTCAGCAGTGTCACAATTCTCTGCGCGTAACCTCTCCGGACAGCCACATTTTTCAATGATTGAGTCTAATCGGCTCTCTAACTTAGTGAAGTGGGCAGTTAGTAGTCTCTCTATAGACCCCCATAAATCCTTTGTTGAGCTTTCCATAGTCATTGCTCAGAATAAAAGTGAGTTCCGCAGCAAATGAGAAGGTAGATACTTATTGAGAGTTTCCCCTGAAATGTATATATGTGCGGCCACTTAACCCAGATAGCCTGGGTGGAGAATGCTACGTTCTTGCGGTGGGCCTCAGTCGTGGGAAACAAGTATACATTCACTTTATAGGACCTAAAAGAAGGTCCTCCAACTCACACTATGTTCGTGCAGCTGCTAAGGATAGCCAAAGTTGTAGAATGTGCCCTCAGTTAGTGATATTTGGTTGATAGTGGAGGTATCTTGAGAAGCTGTAAATAATGCGTCCTATCATGGCTGCGGCTTGCTCCCCCCACCCCCCCCCGTGCCCCTGTTTTTAATAGTTTTTTTAAAAACCGGGCACTTTCACCGGAAAATTAACATTCACTTCTAAGGTTGAAAAAATCCTATTGGCTGTTGCAATCAGCCAATAGGATTGAGCTTTCATCCTCAGCCAATAGGATTAAGCTCACATTCTATTTGCTGATTGCAACAGCCAATAGGATTTTTCAACCTTAATTCCGATTGGCTGATAGAAATCTATCAGCCAATCGGAATCTAAGGGACTCCATCTTGGATGACGTCATTTAAAGGGAAACCTAATTCGGAAGAAGACGTCGATTGAAGAGGATGCTCCGTGCCGGATGTCTTGAAGATGGACCTGCTCCGTGCCGGATGGATGAAGATAGAAGATGCCGTCTGAATGAAGACTTCTGCCCGGTTGGATGAAGACTTCTGCCCGGTTGGATGAAGACTTCTGCCCGGTTGGATGAAGACTTCTGCTGCTTCGTTGAGGACTTCTGCCGGCTTCGTTGAGGATGGATGTCGGGTCTTCAAAAACTGTAAGTGGATCATCGCGGTTTAGTGTTAGGCTTTTATAAGGGTTTATTGGGTGGGTTTTATTTTTAGATTAGGGTTTTGGGTGGAAAAAGAGCTAAATGCCCTTTTAAGGGCAATGCCCATCCAAATGCCATTTTCTGGGCAATGGGGAGCATAGGTTTTTTAGTTAGGATTTTATTTGGGGGCTTGGTTGTGTGGGTGGTGGGTTTTACTGTTGGGCGGTTGTTTGTATTTTTTTTTACAAGTAAAAGAGCTGATTTCTTTGGGGCAATGCCCCGCAAAAGGCCCTTTTAAGTGCTATTGGCAGTTTAATTTAGGCTAAGGTTTTTTTATTTTGGGGGGGCTTTTTTTAAATTACTTTTTTATTTTATGCAATTTAGTTGTTTTTTTTTGTAATTTAGTTAATTGTATTTAATTTATGTAATTTATTTAATTGTAGTGTAAGGTTAAGTGTTAGTGTAACCCAGGTTAGGTTTTATTTTACAGGTAAATTTGTATTTATTTTAACTAGGTAGTTAGTAAATAGTTAACTATTTAGTAACTAGTCTACCTAGTTAAAATAAATACAAACTTACCTGTGAAATAAAAATAAAACCTAAGCTAGATACAATGTAACTATTAGTAATATTGTAGCTAGCTTAGGGTTTATTTTACAGGTAAGTATTTAGTTTTAAATAGGAATTATTTAGTTATTAATAGTAGGTTTTATTTAGATTTATTTTAATTACATTAAAGTTAGTGGGTGTTAGGGTTAGGGTTAGACTTAGGGTTAGATTTAGGGGTTAATAAATTTAGTATAGTGGTGGTGACATTGGGGGCGGCAGATTAGGGGTTAATAAATGTAGGTAGGTGGCTGCCCCCATTTTGGGGGCAGCCGATTAGGGGTTAATAAGGATAATGTAGGTGTCGGCGATGTCGGGGGCGGAAGATTAGGGGTTAATAAGTATAATGTAGGTGTCGGCGATGTTGGGGGCAGCAGATTAGGGGTGTTTAGACTTGGGGTTCCTGTTAGGGTGTTAGGTGTAAACATAAATTTAGTTTCCCCATAGGAATCAATGGGGCTGTGTTACAGAGCTTTACGCTCCTTTATTGCAGGTGTTAGACTTTTTTCAGCCGGCTCTCCCCATTGATGTCTATGGGGAAATTGTGCACGAGCACGTAAAACCAGCTTACCGCTGCTCACCAAAGCGCTGGTATTGGAGTGCGGTATGGAGCTCAATTTTGCTCTACGCTCACTTCTTGCCTGCTAACGCCGGGTTTTTGTAAACCTGTAATAACAGCGCTGTAGGTAAGTGAGCGGTGACAATAACTTGCAAGTTAGCACTGCACCGCTCATAACGCAAAACTTGTAATCTAGCCATATGAGATTTGTAATGTTAAAATCTTTACAGAATTACGCTGGGATTAGACGAGACAATTTCATATACGCCCATTTTTACGAAAAAACTATTATGCTTTGTATTTTGTACTTAAAAGTACAAATTTCTAACGGCTAGATTTAGAGTTCTGCGTTAGCCGTCAAAAGCAGCGTTAAGGGGTCCTAACGCTGGTTTTGGCCGGCCGCTGCTATTTAGAGTCAGGCAGGAAAGGGTCTACCGCTCACTTTCAAGCCGTGACTTTTCCATACCGCAGATCCCCTTACGCCAATTGCGTATCCTATCTTTTCAATGGGATCTTCCTAATGCTGGTATTTAGAGTCTTGGCTGAAGTGAGTGGTAGACCCTCTACAGACAAGACTCCTAACGCCCATGGAAAGGCTGTGGTTAAGAGCTTTATGGGCTAACGCCGGTATATAAAGCTCTTAATTACAGTGCTCTAAAGTACACAAACACCCATAAACTACCTATGTACTCCTAAACCGAGGTCCCCCACATCGCCGCCACTATAATAAATATTTTTAACCCCTAATCTGCCGACCGCACATCGCCGCCACCTACATTATCCCTATGAACCCCTAATCTGCTGCCCCTAACATTGCCAACACCTACATAATATTTATTAACCCCTAATCTGCCCCCCCCCCCCCCGACGTCGCCGCTACCTACCTACACTTATTAACCACTAATCTGCCGACCGGACCTCGCCGCTACTCTAATAAATGTATTAACCCCTAAAGCTAAGTCTAACCCTAACCCTTACACCCCCCTAAGTTAAATATAATTTTAATCTAACGAAATAAATTAAATATTATTAACTAAAGTTTTCCTATTTAAAGCTAAATACTTACCTGTAAAATAAACCCTAATATAGCTACAATATAACAAATTATTATATTGTAGCTATTTTAGGATTTATATTTATTTTACAGGCAACTTTGTATTTATTTAAACTAGGTACAATAGCTATTAAATAGTTATTAACTATTTAATAGCTATCTAGTTAAAATAATTACAAAATTACCTGTAAAATAAATCCTAACCTAAGTTACAATTAAACCTAACACTACACTATCAATAAATAAATTAAATCAATTAACTACAAGTACCTACAATTACCTACAATTAAATAAACTAAACTAAATTACAAAAAAAAACCCCACTAAATTACAAAAAATAAAAAAAGATTACAAGTATTTTTAGCTAATTACACCTACTCTAATTAACTCTAGCCCCCTAATAAAATAACAAAGCCCCCCAAAATAAAAATAATTCCCTACCCTAATCTAAATTAAAAAAGTTAACAGCTCTATTACCAGCCCTTAAAAGGGCTTTTTGCGGGGCATGCCCCAAGGAAATCAGCTCTTTTGCCTGTAAAAAAAACACAATACCACCCCCCAACATTACAACCCACCACCCACATACCCCTACTCTAACCCAAACCCCCCTTAACTAAACCTACCACTACCCCCCTGAAGATCTCCCTACCTTGAGTCGTGTTCACCCAGCCGGGCACCGATGGACCAAAAGAGGACATCTGGAGCGGCAGAAGTCTTCATCCTATCCGGGCAGAAGAGGACTCTATCAGCCAATCGGAAATAAGGTAGGAAAAATCTGATTGGCTGATTGAATCAGCCAATCAGATTCAAGTTCAATCAGATTGGCTGATTCAATCAGCCAATCAGATTTTTCCTACCTTAATTCCGATTGGCTGATAGAATCCGATCAGCCAATCGGAATTCGAGGGATGCCATCTTGGATGACGTCATTTAAAGGAACCTTCATTCGGTGATTAGGCGTCATGGAAGAAGGATGGATCCGTGTCGGCTGGAAGAAGATGGCTCTGCTCCAGATGGATGAAGATAGAAGATGCCGCTTGGATGAAGATGTCTACCGGTCCGGATGTCCTCTTCTGCCCGGATAGGATGAAGTCTTCTGCCGCTCCGGATGTCCTCTTTTGGTCCATCGGTGCCCAGCTGGGTGAACACGACTCAAGGTAGGGAGATCTTCAGGGGGGTAGTGTTAGGTTTATTTAAGGGGGGGTTTGGGTTAGAGTAGGGGTATGTGGGTGGTGGGTTATAAATGTTGGGGGGTGGTATTGTGGGTTTTTTTACAGGCAAAAGAGCTGATTTCCTTGGGGAATGCCCCGCAAAAAGCCATTTTAAGGGCTGGTAATAGAGCTGTTAAGTTTTTTAATTTAGATTAGGGTAGGGATTTATTTTTATTTTGGGGGGCTTTGTTATTTTATTAGGGGGCTTAGAGTAGGTGTAATTAACTTAAAATTCTTATAATCTTTTTTTATTTTTTGTAATTTAGTGGGGGGGGGTTTGTAATTTAGTTTAGTTTATTTAATTGTAGGTAATTGTAGGTACTTGTAGTTAATTGATTTACTTTATTTATTGATAGTGTAGTGTTAGGTTTAATTGTAACTTAGGTTAGGATTTATTTTACAGGTAATTTTGTAATTATTTTAACTAGATAGCTATTAAATAGTTAATAACTATTTAATAGCTATTGTACCTAGTTTAAATAAATACAAAGTTGCCTGTAAAATAAATATAAATCCTAAAATAGCTACAATATAATTATTTGTTATATTGTAGCTATATTAGGGTTTATTTTACAGGTAAGTATTTAGCTTTAAATAGGAATACTTTAGTTAATAATATTTAATTTATTTTGTTAGATTAAAATTGTATTTAACTTAGGGGGGTGTTAGGGTTAGGGTTAGACTTAGCTTTAGGGGTTAATACATTTATTAGAGTAGCGGCGAGGTCTGGTCGGCAGATTAGTGGTTAATTAGCTGGCGGCGATGTTAGGGAGGGCAGATTAGGGGTTACTACTATTTATTATAGGGTTTGCGAGGAGGGAGTGCGGCGGTTTAGGGGTTAATAACTTTGTTAGAGTAACGGCGAGGTCCGGTCGGCAGATTTGGGGTTAATAAGTGTAGGCAACGTATCGGCGACGTTGGGGGGTAGATTAGGGGTTAATAAATATAATATAGGGGTCGGCGATGTTAGGGGCAGCAGATTAGGGGTACATAGGTATAATGTAGGTTGCGGCGGTGTACGGAGCGGCAGATTAGGGGTTAATAATATAATGCAGGTGTCAGCAATAGCGGGGGTGGCAGATTAGGGGTTAATAAGTGTAAGGTTAGGGGTGTTTAGACTCTGGGTTCATGTTAGGGTGTTAGGTGCAGACTTAGAAAGTGTTTCCCCATAGGAAACAATGGGGCTGCGTTGGGAGCTGAACGCTGCTTTTTTGCAGGTGTTAGGTTTTTTTCAGCCCAAACTGCCCCATTGTTTCCTATGGAGGAATCGTGCACGAGCACGTTTTAGCTGCTTACCACTACCGTAAGCAACGCTGGTATTGAGGGTTGAAGTGGCGGTATATTAGGCTCAACGCACCCTTTTTGGAGCCTAACGCAGCCCCTCAGACAACTCTAAATACCAGCGTTGTCTTAAGGGTGCGTTGGGGAAAAAAGCGGCGTTAGCTACGCGAGTGTTTACCGACAAAACTCTAAATCTAGCCGTTAGTGATTTTTGTACATCCAATGTACTTAAATTACGATTTACACTGTGCATATTTAATATGATTTATTCTTGTGTAATTTACTTACAAATTTTACATTTTTTTTATAAAATATGATTTTTGGTCATTTATGCATTTTTAATATAGAAATTTTATTGTGCACTTTTTTAATGTCTGCATCCCCATATAAAAATGTAGTATACACCCCTTATGGAGAGACCCTGTTTTCAGAGTAAGAAGTAGCTTTAGATACCACCAGGGAAATAGATGTACTGGCGAGAATTCTTAAATAATCTCACCAGCCAGGAGACCTTTAGATCATTGGGCACTTAGTCTGTCAGTGACTTCAGTTCTATTTGACTCTGTTTGTCAAAACCAGTTATCATCAATACGGCTGGTCCTCTATCCAGTTTTTACCTCATCCAACTCCTGCTTCTTTTACCTCAGTCTTTTGCCTCATCCATTTCAATGCTTGCTACTCTTTAACGTCTGGACTTGCCTATATCTGTCCTGTTTATGAGAGTGGTGTATTTGAATTCTCCCTACCCCTGTATCATGTGACAGCCATCAACCAATCACAAAATGCATATAAGTATATACTGTACACTTTAGCAGATGCTCAGTAGGAGCTGGAGCCTCAGAAAGTGTGCATATAAAAATAATGTGCATGTTTTGATTATGGAAGTATACTGGAATTTTTTTTTTAAATTGCATGCTTTATCTGAATCATGAAACTTTAATTTTGACTTTAGTGGCCCTTCAGGAAAACAACTACCCAGGCAGACTCAGGAAAACAAAGTCGAGAATGTATATCAGATGGAGAGTACAATATGGGTTATATATATACAGTGCTAACAAATATATCAGACCAGATTATAAGTGAAGTGGTACTGACTGTACAAGACATTACTTTTAGTGCAAAATGACTGAATCATTAGCACTCAATTAAAAAGGGATAGGAAAGTCAAAATTAAAACTGCGTGATTCTGATAGAGCATGTAATTTTTAGACACTTTTAATTTTACTTCTATTTTCAAATGTGCTTTGTTCTCTTGGTATCCCTTGTTGTAAAAGAATACGCACATATCCTACACTAGTGGGAGCTGCTGCTAATTGGTGCCTGCACACATTTGTCTCTTGTGATTGGCTAACTAGTTGTGCTCATCTTGCTGCCAGTAGTGCAATGCTGTTCCTTCAGCAAAGGATAAAAACAAAGCAAATGTGATAATGGGAGTAAATTGGAAAGTTGTTTAAAATTGTATGTTCTATCAAAACCATGAAAGAACATTTTGGGATTTCCTGTTCCTTTAATAGTACAAGTTGTTTTTTTATCAAAGTATTTGTTACGCATCTGCTACATTTGTAGTGTGTTCCATACTTTAGCTGCTTCTCTGTGATTGTGAGTCATCCTCCCCCCTTAGTTTACACCAGAGTATATGCACTTGTGCAATATGTATTTTCTGTACATCAACACTGTACAGCCATCTTGAAAACTTTAACACTATATTATAAAGACATAGAGGCCTACTTATCAAGCCGTCAACTGTGCTGCATTCGACGGCACCAATACGCTCGCCTGACATCGCGGCCGCGGACCTGAATACGCTCTCCATATTTATATAAAAAGCTGTCAAAAAGCCACGCACCAAGTACGGGGCGATGAGCAGCGGACTGTTGTTAACTAAACAGTCATCGATCTCGCTGCTATTCGGCTTTTTCCCAGCTTTATTTATACCCTGTCACTAAACACCGCCACTATACTAAACTGTTTAACCCCTATCCCGCCGCTCCCGGACCCCGCCGCAACTAAATAAAGTTATTAACCCCTATCCTGCCGCTCCCAGAGCCCACCACAACTCTAATAAAGTTATTAACCCCTATCCCTCCACTCCCGGACACCGCCGCAACTAACTAAATGTATTAACCCCTATCCCTCCACTCCCGGAGCCCACCGCAACTAAATAAATGTATTAACCCCTAAACCCCTGGACTCCCACATCACTACCACTTACTAAACATATTAACCCCTAAACCGCAGGCCCCCCACATCGCCATAAACTAAATTAAGCTATTAACCCCTAAACCTAACAACCCACTAACTTTATATTAAATATTAACTCATCCCTATTTCTCTTACATTGGTGTATCCGGTCCACGGCTTCATCCTTACTTGTGGGATATTCTCATCCCCTACAGGAAGTGGCAAAGAGAACACACAGCAGAGCTGTCCATATAGCTCCCCTTAGGCTCCGCCCCCCCAGTCATTCTCTTTGCCGCTCTAACTAGTAGCACCTCCACGGGGGTGGTAAAGAGTATGTGGTGTTAGTTGTAGTTTTTTGTTTCTTCTATCAAGAGTTTGTTATTTTAAAATAGTGCCGGCTTGTACTATTTACTCTGCAGCAGAAAGTGATGAAGATTTCTGCTAAGAGGAATATGATTTTAGCACCAGTAACTAAAATCCATGGCTGTTCCCACGCAGGACTGTTGAAACCAGAGAACATCAGTTGGGGGGAACAGTTTGCAGGCTTAACTGCTTCAGGTATGATCAGTCATTTTTCTAACAAGACCATGTAATGCTAGAAGGCTGTCAGAATTTCCCTCTGGGATAGGTAAGCCATTTTCTTAGACTCAGTATAAATTGATGGCTTATATTAAGGGCTCTATGCTGGTTGACACTAATTGTGGGCTTAATCGATTGCTTTTTAGCATATTTTTGGCTATAAATAAGGTGTTTTTTCAAACTTTAAAACACTTTTGGGGTTTAATTTGCACCTGGCACTTAGTTAGACACCTATTCTAGTCAGAAAGGCCCCTCCACTCTTGAATGAAGAAGGAGGAGGCCTCATTTTCGCGCCTCAATTGCGCAGTGTTTTTTGACTAGGCAGTTCATGCAGCTTCACGTGGGGAGTCCAGAGGCTCAGAAAAGGACTCCAGAGAGGCTTATTTGCTACCAAAATTATCCCTAAGGAAGGTAAAGGCCACAGTGGAAGCTGTGGCAGGGGACTGTACTGTGTTAACCGGTTAATAATTGTTATTAGCTCCGGTTTGGGCATTGAGGGGTTAATTGGTCTGAAAACTTGTGTGCAATCTTTTCAAAGCATTAAGACACTGTGGTGAAAATTTCATTAAAATCGGATGTTTATTTGATGGTTTTTTGGTGTTTCAGTAATAAAGTGTGCACTTTTATTATTTAAAGAGACAGTAACGTTTTTGTAAAAAATATTTTTTATTGCATTGAAGTTCTGTTTATGTCTGTTAAACATGTCTGATCCTTCAGATAGCCTATGTTCTGTATGCTCAAAGTCCAAGGTGGTTCCCCCATTAAATTTATGTGTGAAGTGTGCCATAGCGTCCAAGCAGCTTAAGGACCATACAATCACACTTAAAAATATAGCCCAAGATGATTCTTTAGCTGAAGGTAGTGAAGATAGATCGCTATCCTCTCCTTCTGTGTCAATACCAGCTATGCCCGCGCAAGCGTTGCCCAGTACATCTAGCGCACCAATTGTGATTACTATGCAACAGTTAGCGACAGTAATGGATAATTCTCTTTCAGCATTTTTATCTAAACTGCAAGCTTTTCCTAGGAAGCGTGATTGCTCAGTTTTAAACACAGAAAATGAGCAAGCTGACGCAGAGGATAATTTATCTGTAGTGCCCTCACATCAATCTGACTTGGCGGTGAGGGAGGGCCTGTCTGAGGGAGAAATTTCTGACACAGGAAAAGTTTCTCAGCAGGCAGAGCCTGATACCATAGCATTTAAATTTAAGCTAGAACACCTCTGCGCCCTACTTAAGGAGGTCCTAGCTACACTTGATGATTGTGAACCTTTGGTGATCCCAGAAAAATTGTGTAAAATGGACAAATTTTTAGAGGTCCCAGTACACACTGATGCGTTTCCGATACCCAAGAGGGTGGCGGATATAGTGACTAGGGAGTGGGAGAGACCAGGTGTACCTTTTGTCCCCCCCCCCTATATTTAAGAAAATGTTCCCCATTGTTGACCCCAGAAAGGACGCGTGGCAGACGGTCCCTAAGGTAGAGGGGGCAGTTTCAACACTAGCTAAACGCACGACTATACCAATAGAAGATAGTTGCGCTTTCAAAGATCCTATGGATAAAAAATTAGAAGGTTTGCTTAAGAAAATTTTTATTCAACAAGGTTTTCTTCTTCAACCAATTTCTTGTATTATTCCTGTAACCACGGCAGCGTCCTTTTGGATTGAGGAATTAGAAAACTCGCTCCAGAAGGAGACTTCTTATGATGAAGTCATGGACAGAATTCACGCTCTGAAGTTGGCTAATGCCTTCATTACAGATGCCGCTTTTCAGTTAGCTAAATTAGCGGCGAAAAATTCAAGTTTTGCAATCGTGGCGCACAGAGCGCTTTGGCTAAAATCTTGGTCGGCGGATGTGTCGTCCAAAACAAAATTGCTTAATATTCCTTTCAAGGGTAAGACCCTATTCGGGCCAAAGTTGAAAGAAATTTTTTTGGATATCACTGGGGGAAAGGGCCATGCCCTCCCACAAGATAGACCTTTCAAAGCTAAAAATAAGTCTAATTTTCGTTCCTTTCGCAATTTCAGGAACGGACCAGCTGCTACCTCTTCAGCCACTAAGCAAGAGGGTAACGCATCCCAGCCCAAACCAGCATGGAAACCATTGCAAGGCTGGAACAAAGGTAAACAGGCCAAGAAGCCTGCTGCTGCTACCAAGACAGCATGAAAGATTAGCCCCCGATCCGGGACCGGATCTAGTAGGGGGCAGACTTTCTCTCTTTGCTCAGGCTTGGGCAAGAGATGTTTCGGACCCCTGGGCACTAGAAATTGTCTCTCAGGGGTACCTTCTAGAATTCAAGGACTTTCCTCCAAAGGGAAGGTTCCACATGTCTCGCTTATCTTTAGACCAGATAAAGAGACAGGCATTCTTACATTGCGTAGAAGACCTTTTAAAAATGGGAGTGATACACCCAGTTCCAACACCAGAACAAGGGCGGGGTTTTTACTCAAACCTGTTTGTAGTTCCCAAAAAGGAAGGAACTTTCAGGCCAATTCTGGATTTAAAAATCCTAAACAAATTCCTCAGAGTTCCATCATTCAAAATGGAAACCATTCGGACAATTTTACCAATGATCCAGGAGGGTCAATATATGACTACCGTGGACTTAAAGGATGCATACCTGCATATTCCTATCCACAAAGATCACCATCAGTTCCTAAGGTTCGCCTTTCTGGACAAGCATTACCAGTTCATGGCTCTTCCCTTCGGATTGGCCACTGCTCCCAGAATTTTCACAAAGGTGCTAGGGTCCCTTCTAGCGGTACTAAGGCCAAGGGGCATTGCAGTAGCACCTTATCTAGACGACATTTTAATACAAGCGTCGTCTTTTCACAAGACAAAGGCTCATACGGACATTGTTCTAGCCTTTCTAAGGTCTCACGGGTGGAAGGTGAACATAGAAAAGAGTTCTCTGTCCCCGTTCACAAGGGTTCCCTTCCTGGGAACAATAATAGACTCGGTAGAAATGAAAATCTTTCTGACGGAGGTCAGGAAGTTAAAACTTTTGAACACCTGTCGAGTTCTTCACTCCATTCCACAACCCTCCATAGCTCAGTGCATGGAGGCAATAGGACTAATGGTTGCGGCAATGGACGTGGTTCCCTTTGCTCGAATTCATTTAAGACCATTGCAACTGTGCATGCTCAAACAGTGGAATGGGGATTATGCAGATTTGTCTCCCCAGATACAAATGGACCAGAAAACCAGAGACTCACTCCTCTGGTGGTTGTCTCAGGATCACCTGTCTCAGGGAATGAGTTTCCGCAGACCGGAGTGGATCATTGTCACGACCGACTCCAGCCTCTTAGGCTGGGGTGCGGTCTGGAAGTCCCTGAAAGCTCAGGGTCTATGGTCTCGGGAAGAATCTCTTCTCCCGATAAACATTTTGGAATTGAGAGTGATATTCAATGCGCTCAAGGCATGGCCTCAACTAGCGGAGGTCAAATTCATCAGATTTCAGTCGGACAACATGACGACTGTAGCGTACATCAATCATCAGGGGGGAACAAAGAGTTCCCTGGCGATGAGGGAGGTATCCAAGATCATCAAATGGGCGGTGGATCACTCCTGCCATCTATCAGCAATTCACATCCCAGGAGTGGACAACTGGGAAGCGGATTATCTGAGTCGTCAGACTTTCCATCCGGGGGAGTGGGAACTTCACCCGGAGGTTTTTGCCCAGTTAACTCAACTATGGGGCATTCCAGATCTGGATCTGATGGCGTCACGTCAGAACTCCAAAGTTCCACGTTACGGGTCCAGGTCCAGGGATCCCAAAGCGACATTAGTAGATGCCTTAGTGGCGCCTTGGTCGTTCAATCTAGCTTATGTCTTTCCACCGTTTCCTCTTCTCCCCCGGCTGGTAGCCAGGATCAAACAGGAGAAGGCTTCGGTAATTCTGATAGCTCCTGCGTGGCCACGCAGGACTTGGTATGCAGACCTGGTGAATATGTCATCGGTTCCACCATGGAAGCTACCTTTGAGGCAGGACCTTCTAATTCAAGGTCCATTCGAACATCCAAACCTAGTTTCTCTGCAACTGACTGCTTGGAGATTGAACGCTTGATTCTAGCGAATTGTGGGTTTTCGAACCAGTTATAGATACTATGATCCAGGCTAGAAAGCCTGTCACCAGGAAGATTTACCATAAGATATGGTGGAAATATCTTTGCTGGTGTGAATCCAAGGATTACTCATGGAGTAAGATTAGGATTCCAAGGATACTATCTTTTCTCCAAGAAGGATTGGAGAAAGGTCTATCAGCTAGTTCTTTAAAAGGACAGATATCTGCCCTGTCTGTTTTGTTACACAAGCGTCTGGCAGCCATGCCAGATGTTCAGGCGTTTGTACAGGCTTTAGTCAGAATCAAGCCTGTCTACAGACCTGTGGCTCCTCCATGGAGCCTAAATTTAGTTCTTTCAGTTCTTCAGGGGGTTCCGTTTGAACCTCTACATTCCATAGATATTAAGTTACTATTTAGGAAAGTTTTGTTTTTGGTTGCTATTTATTCTGCTAGAAGAGTGTCTGAATTGTCTGCTTTGCAGTGTAATTCACCTTATCTGGTGTTCCATGCAGATAAGGTTGTTTTGCGTACCAAACCTGGTTTCCTTCCAAAAGTTGTTTCTAATAAGAATATTAACCAGGAAATTATTGTTGCTTCTCTGTGTCCTAATCCAGTTTCTAGGAAGGAACGACTGTTACACAATCTTGATGTGGTTCGTGCTTTAAAATTCTATTTACAAGCAACTAAAGATTTCAGACAAACATCATCCTTGTTTGTTGTCTATTCTGGTAAGAGGAGAGGTCAGAAAGCGACTGCTACCTCTCTTTCCTTCTGGCTGAAAAGCATCATCAGATTGGCTTATGAGACTGCTGGACAGCAGCCTCCTGAACGAATTACAGCTCATTCCACCAGAGCTGTGGCTTCCACATGGGCTTTCAAGAATGAGGCTTCTGTTGAACAGATTTGTAAGGCAGCGACTTGGTCTTCACTGCATACATTCACCAAATTTTACAAATTCGATACTTTTGCTTCTTCGGAGGCTATTTTTGGGAGAAAGGTTTTACAAGCAGTGGTGCCTTCCGTTTAGGTTACCTGACTTGTTCCCTCCCTTCATCCGTGTCCTAAGCTTTGGTATTGGTTCCCACAAGTAAGGATGAAGCCGTGGACCGGATACACCATTGTAGGAGAAAACAGAATTTATGTTTACCTGATAAATTTCTTTCTCCTGCGGTGTATCCGGTCCACGGCCCACCCTGGCATTTGGTCAGGTTTAAATTTATTTTTCCAAACTACAGTCACCACTGCACCCTATGGTTCTCCTTTTTCTCCTAACCGTCGGTCGAATGACTGGGGGGGCGGAGCCTAAGGGGAGCTATATGGACAGCTCTGCTGTGTGTTCTCTTTGCCACTTCCTGTAGGGGATGAGAATATCCCACAAGTAAGGATGAAGCCGTGGACTGGATACACCGTAGGAGAAAGAAATTTATCAGGTAAACATAAATTCTGTTTTTATAATAAATTAAAACTTACCTAGAGGGGCCTATCTATCACGCTCGCCAGAAACAGCAGTTATGAAGCAGCGGTCTAAAGAGCAGGCAGTTTTTTTGTTTTTTTGGGGGGCGGCTTTTTTATTTTGATAGGGCTATTAGATTAGGTGTAATTAGTTTAAATATTTGATAATTTATTTTTTATTTTGTGTAACTTAGTGTTTATTTTTTTTTGTAACTTAGTGTTTGTTATTTTGTGTAACTTAGTTGTTAGTTTTTTGTAACTTTGTAATTCTTTATTGTAGATTTAAATAACTTGAGTAGGGTTAGGTGTTTAAATATGTAATATAGTCAATTTAATTTGTAGTTTAATGTAATTTTAGTAAAACAGTTAGTTGCAGTGGGCTCCGGGAGTGGGGGATAGGGGTTAATACATTTAGTTAGTTGCGGCGGTGTCGGGGAGCGGCAAAATAGGGGTTAATACATTTATTAGAGTTGCAGTGGGCTCAGGGAGCGGTGGGATAGGGGTTAATACATTTAGTTAGTTGCGGCGGTATCCGGGAGCGGAGGGATAGGGGTTTATAACTTTATTAGAGTTGTGGTGGGCTCCGGGAGCGGCGGGATAGGGGTTAATAACTTTATTTAGTTGAGGCGGGGGCCGGGAGCGGCGGGATAGGGGTTAAACAGTTTAACAAAATGAGGAAAAATCAGAAAAGGAGATTCACTAGAAAGAGCAGATAGCTCAGAAACTCTTCTAGCAGAAGTGATAGCCAAAAGGAACAACACTTTCCAAGAAAGTAGTTTAATGTCCAAAGAATGCATAGGCTCAAATGGAGGAGCCTGTAACGCCTTCAAAACCAAATTGAGACTCCAAGGAGGAGAAATTGATTTAATGACAGGCTTAAGTCGAACTAAAGCCTGTACAAAACAGTGAATATCAGGAAGTTTAGCAATCTTTCTGTGAAATAAAACTGAAAGAGCAGAGATTTGTCCCTTCAAGGAACTTGCAGACAAACCTTTATCCAAACCATCCTGAAGAAACTGTAAAATTCTAGGAATTCTAAAAGAATGCCAAGAAAATTTTTTGGAAGAACACCATGAAATGTAAGTCTTCCAAACTCGATAGTAAATCTTCCTGGAAACAGATTTACGAGCTTGTAACATAGTATTAATCACTGAGTCACAGAAACCTCTATGACTTAGTACTAAGCATTCAATTTCCATACCTTCAAATTTAATGATTTGAGATCCTGATGGAAAAATGGACCTTGAGATAGTAGGTCTGGCCTTAACGGAAGTGGCCAAGGCTGGCAACTGGACATCTAAACAAGATCCACATACCAAAACCTGAGAGGCCATGCTGGAGCCACCAGCAACACAAACAATTGTTACTGCATGATTTTGGAAATCACTCTTGGAAGAAGAACTAGAAGCGGGAAGATGTAAGCAGGATGATAATTCCATGGAATGGTTAGCGCCTCTACTGCTTCCGCATGAACATCCCTGGACCTGGACAGGTATCTGGGAAGTTTCTTGTTTAGGTGAGAGGCCATCAGATCTATCTCTGGAAGACCCCACATCTGAACAATCTGAGAAAACACATCTGGATGGAGAGACCACTCTCCTGGATGTAAAGTCTGACGACTGAGATAATCCGCTTCCCAATTGTCTACACCTGGGATATGCATCGCAGAGATTAGACAGGAGCTGGATTCCGCCCAAGCAAGTATCCAAGATACTTCTTTCATGGCTTGAGGACTGTGAGTCCCACCCTGATGATTGACATATGCCACAGTTGTGATATTGTCTGTCTGGAAGCAAATGAATGGTTTTCTCTTCAACAGAGGCCAAAACTGAAGAGCTCTGAAAATTGCACGAAGTTCTAAAATATTGATTGGTAATCTCGCCTCTTGAGATTTCCAAACCCCTTGAGCAGTCAGAGATCCCCAAATAGCTCCCCAACCAGAAAGACTTGCATCTGTAGTTATCACAGTCCAGGTTGGTAGAACAAAGGAGGCCCCTTGAATTAAACGATGGTGATTTAACCACCACGTCAGAGAGCATCGTACATTGGGATTTAAGGTTATTAATTGTGATATCTTTGTATAATCCCTGCACCATTGATTTAGCATACAAAGCTGGAGAGGCCTCATGTGAAAACGAGCAAAAGGAATCGCGTCCGATGCTGCAGTCATGAGTCCTAAAACTTCCATGCACATAGCCACTGAAGGGAATGACTGAGACTGAAGGTGCCGACAAGCTGCAACCAATTTCAAGCGTCTCTTGTCTGTTAGAGACAGAGTCATGGACACTGAATCTATCTGGAAACCTAAAAAGGTGACCCTTGTCTGAGGAATCAAAGAACTTTTTGGTAAATTGATCCTCCAACCATGTTTTCGAAGAAACAACACTAGTTTATTTGTGTGAGATTCTGCAGAACGTAAAGACTGAGCTAGTACCAAGATATCGTCTAAATAAGGAAACACCGCAATACCCTGTTCTCTGATTAGGGAAAAGATTCTTGGAGCTGTTGCTAGGCCAAATGGAAGAGCAACAAGTTGGTAATGCTTGTCTAGAAAAGAGAATCTCAGGAACTGATAATGTTCTGGATGAATCGGAATATGAAGGTATGCATCCTGCAAGTATATTGTAGACATATAATGTCCTTGCTGAACAAAAGGCAGAATAGTCCTTAAAGTCACCATCTTGAAAGTTGGTACTCTTACATAACGATTCAAAATTTTCAGATCCAGAACTGGCCTGAATGAATTTTCCTTCTTTGGGACATTGAATAGATTTGAATAAAACCCCAGACCTTGTTCCTGAAAAGGAACTGGCATGATTACCCCTGAAGACTCCAGGTCTGAAACACACTTCAGGAAAGCTTGAGCTTTTACTGGATTTGCTAGGATGCGTGAGAGAAAGAATCTTCTCACAGGAGGTCTTACTCTGAATCCTATTCGATACCCTTGAGAGACAATGCTCTGAATCCATTGATTTTGGACAGAATTTATCCAAAAATCCTTGAAAAACCTTAATCTGCCCCCTACCAGCTGGGCTGGAATGAGGGCCGCACCTTCATGCAGATTTAGGGGCTGACTTTGGTTTCTTAAATGGCTTGGATTTATTCCAATTTGAGGAAGGCTTCCAATCTGAAACAGATTCCTTGGGGGAAGGATTAGATTTTTGTTCCTTATTCTGACGAAAGGAACGAAAACGGTTAGAAGCCTTAGATTTACCCTTAGATTTTTTTATCCTGAGGCAGAAAAACTCCCTTTCCCCCAGTAACAGTTGAAATAATTGAATCCAGCTGAGAACCAAATAAATTATTACCTTGGAAAGAAATAGATAGTAATCTAGACTTAGATGTCATATCAGCATTCCAAGATTTAAGCCACAAAGCTCTTCTAGCTAAAATCGCTAAAGACATGGATCTAACATCAGTTTTGATAATATCAAAAATGGCATCACAAATAAAATGATTAGCATATTGCAGTAAGCGAATAATGCTAGATACATCAGAATCCAATTCTTGTTGCGCTAAATTCTCCAACCAGAAAGTTGCAGCCGCAACATTAGCCACAGAAATTGCAGGTCTGAGAAGATGACCTGAATATAAATAGACTTTCCTTAGATAAGATTCAAGCTTCCTATCTAAAGGATCCTTAAAGGAAGTACTAACTTCCATAGGAATAGTGGTATGTTTAGCAAGAGTAGAAATAGCCCCATCAACTTTGGGGATTTTTTCCCAAAAACTCTATAGAATTTTCTGGTAAAGGATACAATTTTTTAAACCTTGAAGAAGGAATAAAATAAGTACCTGGCTTATTCCATTCCTTAGGAATCATATCAGAAATAGCCTCAGGAATAGGAAAAAAAACCCTGGAGAAACCACAGGAGGTTAAAAAACAGCATTTAAACATTTATTAGACTTAACGTCAAGAGGACTGGTTACCTCAATATCCAAAGTAATTAACACTTCTTTTAATAAAGAACGCATATACTCTATTTTAAATAAATAAGTAGATTTGTCAGTGTCAATGTCTGAGGAAGGATCTTCTGTATCAGATAGATCCTCATCAGAGAAGGATAAATTATTATGTTGTTGGTCATTTGAAATTTCATCAACCGAATGAGAAGTTTTAAAAGACCTTTTACGTTTATTAGAAGGTGGAAATGCAGACAAAGCCTTCTGAATAGAATCAGTAACAAATTCTTTAAAATTCATAGGTATATCATGTACATTAGAAGTTGAAGGAACTGCAACTGGCAATGTACTATTACTGATGGACACACTATCTGCATGTAAAAGTTTATCATGACAACTATTACAAATGACATTCAGAGAAATAATTTCCACAATCTTACAACAAATGCACTTAGCTTTGGTAGAACCGATGTCAGGCAGCAAAATTCCAGCAGATACTTCTGAGGCAGGATCAGATTGAGACATCTTACAAAATGTAAAAGAAAAAACAACATATAAAGCAAAATGATCAATTTCCTTATATGACAGTTTCAGGAATGGGAAAAAATGCAAATAGTATAGCCCTCTGACAGAGAAAAAGTCAAGAGGCAAACATCAATAGGGTATTAAAATAATGGAAAAGTTTTGCGCCAAGTATGATGCAAAACGTAACTGAAATTTTTTTCGTGCCAACAATAACCAGAAATGACACACTCGCGTCACCAACGATGCAACCATGTGTAAGGCTTCGGCGTCAACTATGACGCCGGAAATGATGAAGTTGCGTCAGGGACGTATTTTTTCACGCCAAACAATTCTCGCGCCAAAAATGACGCAATAAAGTCTAGCATTTGGCGCACCCGCGAGCCTAATACCGCCCGCAATTTGCAAGAAAAAAGTAGTCAATTAGAAAAAGAGACTAAACCCCAGGTAAGGAAAAAATTTCTTAAAATGTTATTTTCCCCAAATATGAAACTGACAGTCTGCAGAAGGCAATACATGAACCTGACTCATGGCAAATATAAGTACAATATATATATTTAGAACTATATATAAATGCATAAAGTGCCAAACCATAGCTGGGGTGCCTTAAGTAATAAAAAACATACTTGCCAAAAGACACCCATCCACATATAGCAGATAGCCAAACCAGTACTGAAACAGTTATCAGTAGAGGTAATGGTAAATTGAGAGTATATCGTCGATCTGAAAAGGGAGGTAGGAGATGAATCTCTATGACCGATAACAGAGAACCTATGAAAAAGACCCCCGTTAGGGAAATCATCTTATTCAATAAGTGATACTCCCTTCACGTCCCTCTTACATTAGCTGTACTCTGAGAGGAATCGGGCTTCCACAAAGCTGAGAAGCGCATATCAACGTAGAAATCTTAGCACAAACTTACTTCTCCACCTCCATAGGAGGCAAAGTTTGTAAAACGGAATTGTGGGTGTGGTGAGGGGTGTATTTATAGGCATTTTGAGGTTTGGGAAACTTTACCCCTCCTGGTAGGATTGTATATCCCATACGTCACTAGCTCATGGACTCTTGCCAATTACATGAAAGAAATTGTCATTTTTAAAATATATTTTTTATTATTCATTTTAAAATCTGGATTTCAGTATACATCTGGGTTTTGGAATTCCAAATTTGTGGATTTGTACCTGTATTAAGGTTCTCCTCCCCTTCCCTTTAGTCATGGGGGCCTTCATATGAAAATCCAGTTTTCAATGCATTTCAGCTCTGATGTAAACACCTCAGCTCTGATGTAATAAACTCCAGTAAATAAAATGGTTAATTGGGAATGGGAACACATTAAAGGGGAGAGTTTTTTTAAATGGACATACATTTCATGCACCTCCCTCTAATTATGGGTGCTGCCATTTTGGAACCTAGGTTACACTGCAAGGAAATTTGCTGCACATGAGCAAACATTAGAACTGGAATGCAGTGAAAGCTGGATTTCAAAATGGCGGCACCCATGACTAGATGAAGAAAAAGGATGACCATAATACTTTGCTTATAAAGGGCCAGATTACAAGTATTAAGTTGAAAGTAAAAAGTTATCGCTCACGCTCTAACCTGATGCGTGCAAAAAGCCAAATTTAGAATATTGCGCACGCATTAACCTATTCCCTCATAGAAGTCAATGGAGAAAAAAAAGTGGAAAAAACACCCCAATCACGCGCTGACCCGAACGTATATTCTTAAATGTGCTAACCCAACAGTAGCTATATATATATATACATATATATATAGGAATATCTATTTAGACATACATAGAACATATACTGCTATGTGTAGGACATTGGAAGGTCAAATATTTACAGTAAATACATACTATAACACTAATAAATATGAATATTGCATAAATGTGCTCTATGTCTATATATGGGTACATATGTACTTATGTGTATATATGTCTGTAAATACAAATATACACATATAAATACATAAATACATCTGTATATATATATATATATATATATATATATATATATATATATACACACATACATCTTTAGACATGTGTGTATCTCTATGTTAAAGCCCTTTGCCTGCCTTTTTTTTCTAACACCTGAGACCACATATCTTTCAGTCTTTAAAACTTTTGTGTACAATTTTTTTTAAGAATATTTTTATTAGATGGTGTTATTATGAGTGTAATGTATTTTTTATGTGTTTTGTGCAACAGTAATCATTCTAGATTACATCACGGTTGCGCTTGCGCTCATGCGTTCACTTTTAACTTGTAATACGTGCCCAATTTAACTTACGTGCAAGCGAACGGGAAGACCTAATATCGCTTGCACCCAAACGATAACACTCCACTCGTAATCTGGCCCAAAATGTATTTTAGTGCCTAATTTACCTTTAACCCACCATCCCTCTCTCATGTATGGTTTCCCTCTAATCATTTTCTGTAGCCGGATCTATACCATTTTGCTGATGGCTGCTTTGTGTGCTTTTTTATAGCCGCCTAACAAGATCAGTGAAATGTGTGCACTTAACCCGTACAATATCATTTTCTGAAAATAATTGTTCAAATGCATTCTCTAAACATTCAAATACTTCACTGTGATCATTACCAAACATTCAGACCATCATATATTATTTATGAGAACATTTAACAGTTTAAAAAAAAACTGTTTTCATAAATATTTTAATACTTAAATGAAATCAGGAAGTGATTGTGTTTGTAAAACAAAATGCCTAATCAGAAGTTTAAAAAAAAATAAAAAATACAAAAATAAGACGCTGCCATGGGAAAAACAGTGTAAATTATATTTTCAAAACAATTGGAATAGGGATTAAGAATTAAATAATGAGTTTATAGTGGTAGGAAGCATACCTCCCAAAATTTGTGGCTAAGAATGAGGAACACATGAGGTTGATAGGAGCCCATCACCATTTTGTGGTTGGAGCTGTGTTGGGAGGGGAGGGATCATGGGTGGTTAGTGGGCAGAATTGTAGGTTTTTTTGGGTAGTCTATGGGTGTGTCAGGGCAGTTTGTGGGTGTTCCATGGGTGGGGCTAAGGAGAATACTGTAAAGTTGAATATAACTCCAAATTTTGGATTGTCTCTCTCAAACAGGGACAGTTAGAAGGTCTGAGTAACTAGAAAACTATTCAAAAATCATATTTTCCCTGATGCATTGAGATGGCTTTGAATATGAAAATAGCCTTTAACATAATTAATCTTTTACAGAAAACTTGAATATGTCCCATATGTCTATTCTTTTTTAATCGATTTGCAGGGCCGCCACTAGAAATTTTGGGGCCCCTGACTTAACCTAACCATTGATCAGGCCCCCCCCCCCCAATTTTTGACCAAGTGACTAAAACGTATATGCACTTTATTCTTAAATGTCTATTTAAACTTGGAAATGTTGTAAAGGTAGTAACATACAAACACACAGACACACTCATACACTGAAACACACACACTCACACATAAGGATTCACATATAGACACTCAAGCAGACACGCAAAGAAACAGACAAACACACTCAGACACAGAAACCCAAACAGACACTCAGCACTTGATTACATTGACCTGACAAGTAATGAGGTAGACTACAGTTTTGTAAAAAAAAAGGAGATTTAGAAAACAAAATATGAAGTTCTGATTATCTTTTTGTAAAGGAAGATGCCAACTAAATGATGACAACAGCATGCAGTGGCTGAAAGGAAGGGCCCTTTACTGCCTAAACAATAATTTAAAGGATAAATGGTGAATTGGTGACTTCCGTAAAGGTCTCAGTCTCAAAGTCTGTAGAAAGATGTGAATAATCAGTAGTAAGGTCAAAATGTCCTAAAAAGGAACGGACAATGGACACACACACAAACTCAAAATTGCACATACACACAAGAAAACAACAACAGAGACAGCTTCAGAAAACACACAAAGACCTACGCACACCCACACAGAGACACCCACAGAAAACACACAAAGACATACACACAGAGAGACAACCACAGAAAACACAGAAAGACATACATACACACACCCTCACTGAGACATCCACAGAAAACACACAGACATACACACACCCTCACAGAGACACCTACAGAAAACACACACCCTCACAGAGACATCCACAGAGAACACACATACATACATACATACATACACACACACACCCTCACAGAGACATCCACAGAAAACACAGACATACAAACCTACCCTCCAGAGGCATCCAGAGAAAATACACAAAGACAAACATACACACACCCTCGCAGAGACACCCACAGAAAAAAAAAATACATACACACTCATAGAGACACAAACCAAAGCACAAAGACATAAACACAGACACCCACAGAAACACTCACAGGAGGAAACATTTATGCACTTTGCATCCCCTATATCAACAGTGTGTACCATGCATGATAAAAAAAATGCAGAAATTAAGAGATCACTTTTTAAAGAATCATATTTGTAAATGTGTAAACAAAAATAATTCTGTGAATTCAAAATTGTACATTAATGATCTGGGTAGATGGCTAGATGAAGAAAAGTACTTTTAAAAGGTTGACATATCTTTGTTTGTTTTTCCCCATTTTCCCCAACCAAGAGCACCACTTCAAATATAGTGTACAAATGTTCCCATCTGTCAGCTGTACTTATGGATTTTGAAAATGCTGTACTCTATATGGTCTTGCTGGAACCATAAGCTGTGGTACTCATACCATTAGATCTGGTTAAATGCAGGATTTAGGCTTGTTGGTATGTATTTCAAAATTAAGTCAGCTGTAGTGTAAACTGAACAGTTTTAAGTTAACCTGTCTCATTTCAAACACTGAGCAATCTTAGTCTGAGAGTATAACATTTTATGCAGATGTAAAAATCTTAGATAACATGCCTCCTTGCATCTGGAAAGTCCTTGCATAAAGGGTCAGTAAACTGGAATGTTATATATATATATATATATATATATATATATATATATATATATATATATATATATATATATATATATCAATAAATAAAAAAGGCATATCTGCCAAAATGGCACCTACCATTTGTGTATTGAGGAGGAAACATTTCTGCATGGTTTTAAATATAGAATTTCTACAGCATTGTCAAATAATCATAAATACACTGCTGCTAAATAAAAATGTTTCATCAATCCAAAATTGCACAAAGAAATAAAAAACATTTGCTAAGTAAGTTCTACCTCCTCTGCAAATTAAAGTGATCTGCCGTCTTACTCAGGCACACACTGTACAAACAAAGTGCCAATTCTGTCTCACACTGTGCATAGTGGTTTAGTGCACACTCAGAAATCCTTTCAAATGCTAATACTTTACTCCTTGTAATAACATTTCCCATGCTCAATTAGCACTTTGCTGTAGTACCCATTGCTGGATGCAAAAATTTAAAAAAATAATTTTTTTTAGTTCTTTCCTCATGGGGCCCCCCTGGCCCATTTGGCCCCTGACAGGAGTCACCCCTGTCACCCCCTGATGGCGGCCCTGTCGATTTGTATTAGTAAAGTCACTCAATTTAGTAATAATATAACAGGAAAAATCTAGCTACTAAATACTGTAAATACAGGCAACAGTAGGGTTTCCCAAAAATTTAACAGACAAGTTCAAAGAGAAAACCTGAATAAAATATTTTAATCTCAAAGAAGAATGAGATCCTGAAAACAAGATACTGTACATACTTTCAAAAGTCGGGATAAAAGACTGTAAATTAGGAAATACAAACTCTAACTGAATGAAACATTAAGAAAAAAAAAAACAGAAATCTGATTATTAAGGATTAGGAACTGGAGGATGGGGTCCTGATGATCAAAAGTGCTGCAAGGAGGCGATATATATTCCAACATACACGATGTCGAGAAACATTACTGTTTAAAGGCAGCATTACTGAGAGGTGTTTTTTTATCGCAATGGGTGGCGATACTGCCAAATTATTCCAAGCAGTATTGGCACCGACATTGGCGATGTAAAGTAAACCGAGCATAAAAAATATACCAATGTACCCCTAAAATGACATAACCCCCACCGCAAACTAACTCTACACTACTTAACCCCTAAACCTCCAATAGCTCACCGCAATAAACTTCCTAACCTATAAACCCCTATACCGCCAATAGCCCACCACAATAAACTTCCTAGAATATTAGCCTGTATACCGCCAATAACCCACCGCAATACATTTCCTAACCTATTAAAGGGACATTATACACTCATTTTTTCTTTGCATAAATGTTTTGTAGATGATCAATTTATATAGCCCATAAAGTATTTTCTTTTTTTTAAATGAATAGTTTTGCTTATTTTTAAATATCATTGCTCTGATTTTCAGACTCCTAACCAAGCCCCAAAGTTTTAGGAGAATACCGTCAGCTACCTACTCCAGCTTTCTCCTGTTTGTGTAAAGGGTCTTTTCATATGCAAAAGAAGGGGGGGGGGTCTTATTTCCTACTTGCAGTGGGCTTTCCAGCTACCTTTTCAACAGAGCTAAACTGAGAGCTTCTAAGTAAGTTTTTAAACAGTTTTATACTGGATTTTTATATCAGTATCTGTGCATTTTGTTCTTTATAGTAGTGTCTATTACATGCAGTTATATGAAAATGAGTGTATACTGTCCCTTTAACCTCAATACAGCCAAAAGCACACCACAATAAACGCCCTAACCTATTAACCCCTATACCGCGATAACCCTCCATCACAAATACCCCCAAAACTATTAACCCCTAAAGCGCCACAACTCCCCCAATGCAAACACCCCTTAACTTATTAACCTCTAAACCATCACAACCCCACAACACAAACAAAAAATATTTCCTTTCACACATGTCTAAAAAAAACATGCCCAATGCAATGATAAGCCTTCAGCCACAAATGACTTACACATCTGCAAAAGAAATGTAAAAAGAAACAGACAAAAAGAGGAACAGAAAAAAATAACATCATATAACCCAATGAGAAATATGTAACATTGTGTACTCACACTAATATCTTGATTGTGCCATTGGTATATAAATATAAATTAAATGGACAAATTAAATTCAGATAGTTAATGCAATTTTAAGCAATATAGTAACATAGTAAATGAGGTTGAAAGAAGACAGAAGTCCATTGAGTTTAACTTGCAGATCCTACTTGATTTCCAAAAATGTAGCTGCTACTTGAGATTAGTGATGTCTCGAATTGTTCGCCGACGAATAGTTCCCGGCGAACATAGCTTGTTCGCGTTCGTAATGGCGGGCGAACATATGCGATGTTCGATCCGCCCCCTATTCGTCATCATTGAGTAAACTTTGACCCTGTATCTCACAGTCTGCAGACACATTCCAGCCAATCAGCAGCAGACCCTCCCTCCCAGACCCTCCCAGCTCCTGGACAGCAGCCATTTTAGATTAATTCGGAAGCTGCTTTCTTAGTGAGAGGAGGGACAGTGTAGCTGCTGCTGATTTAATAGGAAAATTGATAGCTAGGCTAGTGTATTCAGTGTCCACTACAGTCCTGAAGGACTCATCTGATCTCTGCTGTAAGGACAGCACCACAAAAAGCCCTTTTTAGGGCTAGAACACGTCTGTTTTTTTTTTTTCCTGTGTAATCTAATTGCGCTTGCCCAGTGCCACCACTCATATCTGTTGTAACAGTAGTGTAAAATGTAAAAAAAAAAAGCTTTTTTGACAGTGAAACATCAGTCTGCTAGTGTAATCTAATTGCAGTTGCCTGCCTGCCAGCGTGTGTGCCAGGCTCACAGCGTATACTGTGCCCACTTGCCCAGTGCCACCACTCATATCTGGTGTAACAGTAGTGTAAATTTAAAAAAAAACTTTTTTGACTGTGAAACATCAGTCTGCTTGTGTAATCTAATTGCAGTTGCCTGCCTGCAAGGCCCACTTGCCCAGTGCCACCACTCATATCTGTTGTAACAGTAGTGTAAATTTAAAAAAAAAAAACTTTTTTGACTGTGAAACATCAGTCTGCTAGTGTAATCTAATTGCAGTTGCCTGCCTGCCAGCGTGTGTGCCAGGCCCACTTGCCCAGTGCCACCACTCATATCTGGTGTAACAGTAGTGTAAATTTAAAAAAAAAAAACTTTTTTGACTGTGAAACATCAGTCTGCTTGTGTAATCTAATTGCAGTTGCCTGCCTGCCAGCGTATGTGCCATGCCCACTTGCCCAGTGCCACCACTCATATCTGTTGTAACAGTAGTGTAAATTTAAAAAAAAAAAACTTTTTTGACTGTGAAACATCAGTCTGCTTGTGTAATCTAATTGCAGTTGCCTGCCTGCCAGCGTGTGTGCCAGGCCCACTTGCCCAGTGCCACCACTCATATCTGGTGTAACAGTAGTGTAAATTTAAAAAAAAAAAACTTTTTTGACTGTGAAAGATCAGTCTGCTTGTGTAATCTAATTGCAGTTGCCTGCCTGCCAGCGTATGTGCCATGCCCACTTGCCCAGTGCCACCACTCATATCTGTTGTAACAGTAGTGTAAATTTTAAAAAAAACTTTTTTGACTTTGAAACATCAGTCTGCTAGTGTAATCTAATTGCAGTTGCCTGCCTACCAGCGTGTGTGCCAGGCCCACTTGCCCAGTGCCACCACTCATATCTGGTGTAACAGTAGTGTAAATTTAAAAAAAAAAAACTTTTTTGACTGTGAAACATCAGTCTGCTTGTGTAATCTAATTGCAGTTGCCTGCCTGCCTGCCTGCCTGCCAGCGTGTGTGCCAGGCCCACTTGCCCAGTGCCACCACTCATATCTGGTGTAACAGTAGTGTAAATTTAAAAAAAAAAACTTTTTTGACTGTGAAACATCAGTCTGCTAGTGTAATCTAATTGCAGTTGCCTGCCTGCCAGCGTGTGTGCCAGGCCCACTTGCCCAGTGCCACCACTCATATCTGGTGTAACAGTAGTGTAAATTTAAAAAAAAAAAACTTTTTTGACTGTGAAACATCAGTCTGCTTGTGTAATCTAATTGCAGTTGCCTGCCTGCAAGGCCCACTTGCCCAGTGCCACCACTCATATCTGTTGTAACAGTAGTGTAAATTTAAAAAAAAAAAACTTTTTTGACTGTGAAACATCAGTCTGCTAGTGTAATCTAATTGCAGTTGCCTGCCTGCCAGCGTGTGTGCCAGGCCCACTTGCCCAGTGCCACCACTCATATCTGGTGTAACAGTAGTGTAAATTTAAAAAAAAAAAACTTTTTTGACTGTAAAAAATCAGTCTGCTTGTGTAATCTAATTGCAGTTGCCTGCCTGCCAGCGTATGTGCCATGCCCACTTGCCCAGTGCCACCACTCATATCTGTTGTAACAGTAGTGTAAATTTAAAAAAAAACTTTTTTGACTGTGAAACATCAGTCTGCTAGTGTAATCTAATTGCAGTTGCCTGCCTACCAGCGTGTGTGCCAGGCCCACTTGCCCAGTGCCACCACTCATATCTGGTGTAACAGTAGTGTAAATTTAAAAAAAAAAAACTTTTTTGACTGTGAAACATCAGTCTGCTTGTGTAATCTAATTGCAGTTGCTTGCCTGCCTGCCTGCCAGCGTGTGTGCCAGGCCCACTTGCCCAGTGCCACCACTCATATCTGGTGTAACAGTAGTGTAAATTTAAAAAAAAAAAAATTTTGACTGTGAAACATCAGTCTGCTAGTGTAATCTAATTGCAGTTGCCTGCCAGCGTGTGTGCCAGGCTCACAGCGTATACTGTGCCCACTTGCCCAGTGCCACCACTCATATCTGGTGTAACAGTAGTGTAAATTTTTTTAAAAAAACTTTTTTGACTGTGAAACATCAGTCTGCTTGTGTAATCTAATTGCAGTTGCCTGCCTGCCAGGCCCACTTGCCCAGTGCCACCACTCATATCTGTTGTAACAGTAGTGTAAATTAAAAAAAAAAAAAAACTTTTTTGACTGTGAATCATCAGTCTGCTAGTGTAATCTAATTGCAGTTGCCTGCCTGCCAGCGTGTGTGCCAGGCCCACTTGCCCAGTGCCACCACTCATATCTGGTGTAACAGTAGTGTAAATTTTTTTAAAAAAAACTTTTTTGACTGTGAAACATCAGTCTGCTAGTGTAATCTAATTGCAGTTGCCTGCCTGCCAGCGTGTGTGCCAGGCCCACTTGCCCAGTGCCACCACTCATATCTGGTGTAACAGTAGTGTAAATTTAAAAAAAAAACTTTTTTGACTGTGAAACATCAGTCTGCTAGTGTAATCTAATTGCAGTTGCCTGCCTGCCAGCGTGTGTGCCAGGCCCACTTGCCCAGTGCCACCACTCATATCTGGTGTAACAGTAGTGTAAATTTAAAAAAAAAAAACTTTTTTGACTGTGAAACATCAGTCTGCTTGTGTAATCTAATTGCAGTTGCCTGCCTGCAAGGCCCACTTGCCCAGTGCCACCACTCATATCTGTTGTAACAGTAGTGTAAATTTAAAAAAAAAAAACTTTTTTGACTGTGAAACATCAGTCTGCTAGTGTAATCTAATTGCAGTTGCCTGCCTGCCAGCGTGTGTGCCAGGCCCACTTGCCCAGTGCCACCACTCATATCTGGTGTAACAGTAGTGTAAATTTAAAAAAAAAAAACTTTTTTGACTGTGAAAAATCAGTCTGCTTGTGTAATCTAATTGCAGTTGCCTGCCTGCCAGCGTATGTGCCATGCCCACTTGCCCAGTGCCACCACTCATATCTGTTGTAACAGTAGTGTAAATTTAAAAAAAAACTTTTTTGACTGTGAAACATCAGTCTGCTAGTGTAATCTAATTGCAGTTGCCTGCCTACCAGCGTGTGTGCCAGGCCCACTTGCCCAGTGCCACCACTCATATCTGGTGTAACAGTAGTGTAAATTTAAAAAAAAAAAACTTTTTTGACTGTGAAACATCAGTCTGCTTGTGTAATCTAATTGCAGTTGCTTGCCTGCCTGCCTGCCAGCGTGTGTGCCAGGCCCACTTGCCCAGTGCCACCACTCATATCTGGTGTAACAGTAGTGTAAATTTAAAAAAAAAAAAAAATTGACTGTGAAACATCAGTCTGCTAGTGTAATCTAATTGCAGTTGCCTGCCAGCGTGTGTGCCAGGCTCACAGCGTATACTGTGCCCACTTGCCCAGTGCCACCACTCATATCTGGTGTAACAGTAGTGTAAATTTTTTTAAAAAAACTTTTTTGACTGTGAAACATCAGTCTGCTTGTGTAATCTAATTGCAGTTGCCTGCCTGCCAGGCCCACTTGCCCAGTGCCACCACTCATATCTGTTGTAACAGTAGTGTAAATTTAAAAAAAAAAAAAACTTTTTTGACTGTGAATCATCAGTCTGCTAGTGTAATCTAATTGCAGTTGCCTGCCTGCCAGCGTGTGTGCCAGGCCCACTTGCCCAGTGCCACCACTCATATCTGGTGTAACAGTAGTGTAAATTTTTTTTAAAAAACTTTTTTGACTGTGAAACATCAGTCTGCTAGTGTAATCTAATTGCAGTTGCCTGCCTGCCTGCGTGTGTGCCAGGCCCACTTGCCCAGTGCCACCACTCATATCTGGTGTAACAGTAGTGTAAATTTAAAAAAAAAACTTTTTTGACTGTGAAACATCAGTCTGCTAGTGTAATCTAATTGCAGTTGCCTGCCTGCCAGCGTGTGTGCCAGGCCCACTTGCCCAGTGCCACCACTCATATCTGGTGTAACAGTAGTGTAAATTTAAAAAAAAAAACTTTTTTGACTGTGAAACATCAGTCTACTTGTGTAATCTAATTGCAAGTTGCCTGCCTGCCAGCATGTGTGCCAGGCCCACTTGCCCAGTGCCACCACTCATATCTGTTGTAACAGTAGTGTAAATTAAAAAAAAAAACTTTTTTGACTCTGAAACATCAGTCTGCTAGTGTAATCTAATTGCAGTTGCCTGCCTGCCAGCGTGTGTGCCAGGCTCACAGTGTATACTGTGCCCACTTGCCCAGTGCCACCACTCATATCTTGTTTAATAGTAGTGTAAGTGTACATTTAAAAAAAACAACTTTTTGGACTGTTAAACATCAGTCTGCTTTTTTGTGTCAGGCTCACAGCGTATACTGTGCCCACTTCCCCAGTGCCACCACTCATATCTTGTTTAATAGTAGTGTAAGTGTACATTTAAAACAAAATAAAATTTTGGGACTGTGAAACATCAGTCTGCTTTTTTGTGTTCGGCTCACAGCGTATACTGTGCCCACTTGCCCAGTGCCACCACTCATATCTTGTTTACTAGTGGTGTAAGTGTACATTTAAAAAAAAAAAAAAACTTTTTTGGACTGTGAAACATCAGTCTGCTTTTTTTGTGTCAGGCTCACAGCGTATACTGTGCCCACTTGCCCAGTGCCACCACTCATATCTTGTTTAATAGTAGTGTAAGTGAACATTTAAAACAAAAAAAAACTTTTTGGACTGTGAAACATCAGTCTGCTTTTTTGTGTCAGGATCACAGCGTATATTTTGCCCACTTGCCCAGTGCTACCACTCATATCTTGTTTAATAGTAGTGTAAGTGTACATTTAAAAAAAAATTACAGGCAGAGGCAGGCCACCCTGCAGGTGCAGTCGTGGTCGTGGTGCTGTGATTCCCTTTGGCCCTAGAATAATGCCCAGTGTTCAGAGGCCACGTACCATGAACTCGAAAAGTTCTGAGGACATAGTTGACTTTTTAACACAGGACACCCAATCTTCTATAGCTTCTGCTCCGAACCTTGACGCACTATCCTCCTCCAGCTTAGCTTCGGGCACCTCTCAAGTTACCACTCACCCGCCTGCCGCCACCACCAACAATATCACCACAGCCACTTCACTTGATCTGTCAGAGGAGTTATTTACACATCATTTGGAAGAAATGAGTGATGCACAAGCATCATTGACAGAGGATGTAGATAACAGTGATATGTCTCAGTCAGGCAGCATTACAGACATGGACGTACGGTGTGATGATGATGATTTTGTACCCGCTGCTGCTTCCTTTGTTGATTTGTCGGATACAAGTGAAGCGATTGATGATGACGATGCGTCCGTGGATGTCACGTGGGTGCCCGCTAGAAGAGAAGAAGAACAGGGGGAAAGTTCAGATGGGGAGACAGAGAGGAGGAGGAAGAGACGAGTTGGACGTCCTGAAGCAGGCCAGGAAGGTGTGTGGCCATTTCAGGCGTTCCTACACGGCCATGGCGCACTTTTCCGATATCCAGCGGCGAAACAACATGCCAGTGAGGTGCTTGATTTGCGACAGCCCGACACGTTGGAATTCAACACTCCTAATGTTCGACCGCCTGCTCCAACAAGATAACGAGTATTTGTATGAACGTGGTGCTAGGACAGCATCTGCGGAATTTTTTTGCCACATTACTGGGCGCTCATGCGCAATGCCTGTAGGCTCATGCGTCCTTTTGAGGAGGTGACAAACCTAGTCAGTCGCACGGAAGGCACCATCAGTGACATCATACCATTTGTTTTCTTCCTGGAGCGTGCCCTGCGAAGAGTGCTGGATCAGGCCGTAGATGAGCGTGAAGAGGAAGAGTTGTGGTCACCATCACCACCAGAAACAGCCTTATCAGCATCGCTTGCTGGACCAGCGGCAACGCTGGAAGAGGATTGTGAGGAAGAGGAGTCAGAGGAGGAATATGGCTTTGAGGAGGAGGAGGAAGACCAACCACAACAGGCATCCCAGGGTGCTCGTTGTCACCTATCTGGTACCCGTGGTGTTGTACGTGGCTGGGGGGAAGAAGATACCTTCAGTGAGATCACTGAGGACGAGGAACGGGACATGAGTAGCTCGGCATCCAACCTTGTGCAAATGGGGTGTTTCATGCTGTCGTGCTTGTTGAGGGACCCTCGTATAAAAAAGCTGAAGGAGAACGACCTGTACTGGGTGTCCACGCTACGAGACCCCCGGTATAAGCATAAAGTGCCTGAAATGTTACTGAATTACCACAAGTTGGAAAGGATGCAGCAGTTCCAAAATAAATTAAAAAGTATGCTTTACACAGCGTATAAGGGTGATGTCACAGCACAACGGGAATCTAACAGGGGAAGAGGTGAAAGTAATCCTCCGACTCCCACGACCACGCCGGCAAGGACAGGACATTTTCCAGACGTGTTGTTGATGTAGGACATGCAGAGCTTTTTAAGTCCTATGCATTGTCACAGCCCTTCGGGGTCCACCCTCAGAGAACGACTCGACCGACAGGTAGCAGACTACCTCAACTTAACTGCAGATCTCGACACTCTGAGGAGCGATGAACCCCTTGACTACTGGGTGTGCAGGCTTGACCTGTGGCCTGAGCTATCCCAATTTGCGATAGAAATTCAGGCCTGCCCCGCTTCAAGTGTTCTGTCAGAAAGGACCTTCAGTGCAGCAGGAGGTATTGTCACTGAAAAGAGAAGTCGCCTAGGTCAAAAAAGTCTAGATTACCTCACCTTTATTAAGATAAATGAGGGATGGATCCCGAAGGGACTGACATTGGGCGATACATTCGAGTAAAAAAGGCCTGATGACATGAGCTGCCTTGGGATAAAAATGGTCCACACGCTGCTGTATTTTATCTCTGAATGCCGGATGACTTGCGTGACTTATCCTCCACCAACTATGGTTCAAGCCGCAATGTTTTAGGGCACTTTCTGCCTGGGAAACAAACATCAATTTTTCTGGCCGCTGCTACAGCAGCGGCTGCAACAATACCTAATTTTTCAGGCATGTATACATGCCAAATTTTTCTGGCCTCTGGTGCTGCACTGTGGCTTCAAAAACCACACCACTCATATCTGGTGGCACAGTAGATTGCACGCGCAGTGCCCCAAATTTGAAGTAGGAGGACCGACCAAGCATCTTTTTCTATCTCCCGGTTCCTAAAATCCATGCCATATACACGTCCCCTGATAGGGGACGTAACAGGGATTAAACTGATCAGAATAGTACTAATGCCATATACACGTCCCCTGGCGCTGCAACTGCCTCTGGGAACCTTACCATGGGTCCCAGACCGCACGTCTTGTAACTCTCTGTCTGGGAAATTATCTATCTATCAAATCTATCTATTTATCTATCAAATCTATCTATCGTATGTATCAAATGTATCTATTGCATCTATTGATCTTTCTATCTAATCTATGCATCTATCTATCTATCTATCTATCAAATCTATCTATCTCGTGGCCTTACTGTTATCTGACAGCCACTTGTGTTTCGGCCATGCCATATACATATCCATGCCATATACACGTCCCCTGATAGGGGACGTAACAGGGATTAAACTGATCAGAATAGTACTACTTAACACACCACTCATATCTGGTGGCACTATAGATTGCACGCGCAGTGCCCTAAATTTAAAGCAGGAGGACCGACCAAGCATCTTTTTCCATCTCCCGGTTCCTAAAATCCATGCCATATACACGTCCCCTGATAGGGGACGTAACAGGGATTAAACTGATCAGAATAGTACTACTTAACACACCACTCATATCTGGTGGCACTATAGATTGCACGCGCAGTGCCCCAAATTTGAAGCAGGAGGAACAACCAAGCATCTTTTTCCATCTCCCGGTTCCTAAAATCCATGCCATATACACGTCCCCTGGCGCCGCAACTGCCTCTGGGAACCTTACCATGGGTCCCAGACCGCACGTCTTGTAATTCTCTCTCTGGGAAATTATCTATCTATCAAATCTATCTATTTATCTATCAAATCTATCTATCTATCGTATCTATCAAATGTATCTATTGCATCTATTGATCTATCTATCTAATCTATGTATCTATCTATCTATCAAATCTATCTATCTCGTGGCCGGACTGTTATCTGACAGCCACTTGTGTTTCGGCCATGCCATATACATATCCATGCCATATACACGTCCCCTGATAGGGGACATAACAGGGATTAAACTGATCAGAATAGTACTACTTAACACACCACTCATATCTGGTGGCACAGTAGATTGCACGCGCAGTGCCCCAAATTTGAAGTAGGAGGACCGACCAAGCATCTTTTTCCATCTCCCGGTTCCTAAAATCCATGCCATATACACGTCCCCTGATAGGGGACGTAACAGGGATTAAACTGATCAGAATAGTACTACTTAACACACCACTCATATCTGGTGGCACAGTAGATTGCACGCGGTGCTCTGACAAAATGCAGAAGGACATTTGGCAGATGGACATTTGGCAGATGGACATTTGGCAGATGGACATTTGGCCGACAGACAGAAAGCTAAAGAATGTTACGATTTCGGCCGAGGGCAGATACGTTCCAGAGTGCTCTGTTCTAATCAGAGCCTCGGGCGCCGCATCTGCCTCTGGGAACCTTACCATGGGTCCCAGACCACACGTCTTGTAATTCTCTGTCTGGGAAATTATCTATCTATCAAATCTATCTATTTATCTATCAAATCTATCTATCTATCGTATCTATCAAATGTATCTATTGCATCTATTGATCAATCTATCTAATCTATGTATCTATCTATCTATCAAATCTATCTATCTCGTGGCCGGACTGTTATCTGACAGCCACTTGTGTTTCGGCCATGCCATATACATATCCATGCCATATACACGTCCCCTGATAGGGGAAGTAACAGGGATTAAACTGATCAGAATAGTACTACTTAACACACCACTCATATCTGGTGGCACAGTAGGTTGCACGTGCAGTGCCCCAAATTTGAAGTAGGAGGACCGACCAAGCATCTTTTTCCATCTCCCGGTTTCTAAAATCCATGCCATATACACGTCCCCGGATAGGGGACGTAACAGGGATTACACTGATAGGAATAGTACTACTTAACACACCTTATAATAACGCAGAGAGAGGCAACGCAGAGAGAGGAGTCTGAAGAAGAGGAGTCAGAGGAGGAAGGTGGCTTTGAGGAGGTGGAAGACCAAACACAGCAGGTGTCCCAGGGGGCTTGTTGTCACCTTTCGGGGACCCTTGGTGTTGTACGTGGCTGGGTGGAGGAAGAGACCTTCAATGACATCAGTGAGGACAAGGAACGGGACATGGCTAGCTTGGTCCAACCTTGTGCAAATGGGGAGTTTGCGGTTGTGCAAATGGACTGTTTGGGGTTGTTTGCGGTGCGTTAAAGGGACAGTCTAAGCCAAAATAAACTTTCATGATTCGGATAGAGCATGTAATTTTAAACAATTTTCCAATTTACTTTTATCACCAATTTTGCTTTGTTCTCTTGGTATTCTTAGTTGAAAGCTTAACCTAGGAGGTTCATATGCTAATTTCTTAGACCTTGAAGCCCACCTCTTTCAGATTGCATTTTAACAGTTTTTCACCACTAGAGGGTGTTAGTTCACGTATTTCATATAGATAACACTGTGCTCGTGCACGAGAAGTTATCTGGGAGCAAGTACTGATTGGCTAGACTGCAAGTCTGTCAAAAGAACTGAAAAAAGGGGCAGTTTGCAGAGGCTTAGATACAAGATAATCACAGAGGTTAAAAGTATATTATTATAAATGTGTTAGTTATGCAAAACTGGGAAATGGGTAATAAAGGGATTATCTATCTTTTAAAACAATAAAAATTCTGGTGTAGACTGTCCCTTTAAACGGGGAGTTTGGTCTGTCACTGTGAAGCGAGCGTAACCCTTACACTACCTGATCGATACAACATCATACCTGATGTTTTAAAGCACGTTATTCCAAACAATTTAGCAATGTTAGGTGATTTATGCCCTTTATGGCTTAAAAACAGACTTTGCATCAACTATGTAATTTTCCATGGGAGTTTTGCCATGGATCCCCCTCCGGCATGCCACAGTCCAGGTGTTAGTCCCCTTGAAACAACTTTTCCATCACTATTGTGGCCAGAAAGAGTCCCTGTGGGTTTTAAAATTTGCCTGCCTATTGAAGTCAATGGCGGTTCACCCGGTTCGCCCGGTTCGCCCGTTCGCGAACAGTTGCGGAAGTTCGTGTCCGCCGTTCGCGAACGCAAATTTTTAGGTTCGCGACATCACTACTTGAGATTATATTAATATAATAAAAAAACTGATTAATTTAACATAAGCAATTATATCTCTAAATTCAGTTTTTAGCCAGAAATGTATCTAAGCCATTTTTAAATGTATCTAAGATATTGGCATTCACCCCCTCCTTAGGCAATGAGTTCCAATTGCCCTTACAGTGAAAAAAAAATTACATTGTTGGAGATTTGGGGGGGTAGTTATCAAGCCGTCTACTTTTCTGACTTCGCCGGCCCAATACGTCCGCCTAAGCTCGCCTACCTTCGCCGCCGCGGACCTGAAAAAATATGCCTAAGTTATCAAATAAAGCTGTCAAAAAGCCGCGGGGCGATGAGCAGCGCACTGTGACAGTTATCACTCATCCGATCTCGCTGCCCTTCAGCTTTTTCCCAGCTTTATTGCTAGCCTGTTACTAAGCACTCACACTAAACTGCACTGTTCTACCCCCTATACCGGCGCCACCGGAGCCCCCCGCAACTAAATAAAGTTACTAACCCCTAAACCACCACTCCTAGACCCTGCCGCAACTCTTATAAATGTATTAACCCCTAAACCGCCGCTCCTAGACCCTGCCGCAAGTCTTATAAATGTATTAACCCCTAAACCGCCGCTCCCGGACACCGCTGCCACCTACATTATACCTAGTAACCCCTATCCTGCCCCCCTATACCGTCGCCCTCTATTATAAAATTATTAACCCCTATCCTGCTGATCCCGCACCTCTCCGCAACTAAATAAATAGTTTAACCCCTAAACCGCCGCTCCATGAACCCGCCGCAACCTATATTAAACCTATTAACCCCTATCCTGCCCCCCCTACACCGTCGCCACCTATAATAAATTTATTAACCCCTAATCTGCCCCCCCTACACCGTCGCCACCTATAATAAATTTATTAACCCCTATCCTGCCCCCCACTACGCCGCTGCCACTGTAATAAAATGATTAACCCCTAAACCTAAGTCTAACCCTAAACCCTAACGCCCCCCTAACTTAAATATTAATTAAATAAATCTAAATAAATTAACTCTTATTAACTAAATGAATCCTATTTAAAACTAAATACTTACCTTTAAAATAAACCCTAATATAGCTACAATATAAATAATAATTATATTCTAGCTATCTTAGGATTTATTGTTATTTTACAGGTACCTTTCAATTTATTTTAACCAGGTACAATAACTATTAAATAGTTATTAACTATTTAATAGCTTACCTAGCTAAAATAAAGAGAAATGTACCTGTGAAATAAATCCTAACCTAAGTTACAATTACACCTAACACTACACTATACTTAATATACTAATAAATTATTCAAAATAAATACTTACCTGTAAAATAAACCCTAAGATAGCTACAATGTAATTAATAATTATATTATAGCTATCTTAGGATTTATATTTATTTTACAGGTAACTTTGTATTTATTTTAGCTAGTTAGAATAGTTATTAAATAGTTATTAACTATTTAATAACTACCTAGCTAAAAGAAATACAAAATTACCTGTAAAATAAATCCTAACTTAAGTTACAATTAAACCTAATACTACACTATCATTAAATTAACTAAATAAACTACCTACAAATAACTACAATTAAATACAATTACATAAACTAACTAAAGTACAAAAAATAAAAAAAGCTAAGTTACAAAAAATAAAAAATTAAGTTACAAACATGTTAAAAATATTACAACAATTTTAAGCTACTTACACCTAATCTAAGCCCCCTAATAAAATAACAAACCCCCCCAAAATAAAAAAAATCCCTACCCTATTCTAAATTAAATAAATTTCAAAGCTCTTTTACCTTACCAGCCCTTAAAAGGGCCATTTGTGGGGGCATGCCCCAAAAAGTTCAGCTCTTTTGCCTGTAAAAGAAAAATACAACCCCCCCCAACATTAAAACCCACCACCCACATACCCCTAATCTAACCCAAACCCCCCTTACAAAAACCTAACACTAATCCCCTGAAGATCATCCTACCTTGAGTCGTCTTCACTCAGCCGAGCCACCGATGGAACTGAAGAGGACATCCGGAGCGGAAGAAGTTAATCCTCCAAGCGGCGCTGAAGAAATCTTCCATTCGATGAAGTCATCATCCAGGCGGCGCTGAAGAAGTCTTCGATCCGGCCGATGTCATCTTCAAAGAGGCGCTGAAGAGGTCTTCTATCCGGGCGAAGTCATCTTCCAAGCCGGGTCTTGAATCTTCCTTTCGGACTACGACGAATGACGGCTCCTTTAAGGGACGTCATCCAAGATGGCGTCCCCTCAATTCCGATTGGCTGATAGGATTCTATCAGCCAATCGGAATTAAGGTAGGAAAATCTGATTGGCTGATGGAATCAGCCAATCAGATTCAAGTTCAATCCGATTGGCTGATCCAATCAGCCAATCAGATTGAGCTCGCATTCTATTGGCTGATCGGAACAGCCAATAGAATGCAAGCTCAATCTAATTGGCTGATTCCATCAGCCAATCAGATTTTTCCTACCTTAATTCCGATTGGCTGATAGAATCCTATCAGCCAATCGGAATTGAGGGGACGCCATCTTGGATGACGTCCCTTAAAGGAGCCGTCATTCGTCGTAGTCCGTCGGTGAAGAAGGTGGTTCCGCGTCTGCGGAAGGAAGATTCAAGACCCGGCTTGGAAGATGACTTCGCCCGGATAGAAGACCTCTTCAGCGCCTCTTTGAAGATGACATCGGCCGGATCGAAGACTTCTTCAGCGCCGCCTGGATGATGACTTCATCGGATGGAAGATTTCTTCAGCGCCGCTTGGAGGATTAACTTCTTCCGCTCCGGATGTCCTCTTCAGTTCCATCGGTGGCTCGGCTGAGTGAAGACGACTCAAGGTAGGATGATCTTCAGGGGATTAGTGTTAGGATTTTGTAAGGGGGGTTTGGGTTAGATTAGGGGTATGTGGGTGGTGGGTTTTAATGTTGGGGGGGGTTGTATTTTTCTTTTACAGGCAAAAGAGCTGAACTTTTTGGGGCATGCCCCCACAAATGGCCCTTTTAAGGGCTGGTAAGGTAAAAGAGCTTTGAAATTTATTTAATTTAGAATAGGGTAGGGATTTTTTTTATTTTGGGGGGGTTTGTTATTTTATTAGGGGGCTTAGATTAGGTGTAAGTAGCTTAAAATTGTTGTAATATTTTTAACATGTTTGTAACTTACTTTTTTATTTTTTTTAACTTAGCTTTTTTTATTTTTTGTACTTTAGTTAGTTTATGTAATTGTATTTAATTGTAGTTATTTGTATGTAGTTTATTTAGTTAATTTAATGATAGTGTAGTATTAGGTTTAATTGTAACTTAGGTTAGGATTTATTTTACAGGTAATTTTGTATTTCTTTTAGCTAGGTAGTTATTAAATAGTTAATAACTATTTAATAACTATTCTAACTAGCTAAAATAAATACAAAGTTACCTGTAAAATAAATATAAATCCTAAGATAGCTATAATATAATTATTAATTATATTGTAGCTATCTTAGGGTTTATTTTACAGGTAAGTATTTATTTTTAAATAGGAATAATTTATTAAAGTATAGTGTAGTGTTAGGTGTAATTGTAACTTAGGTTAGGATTTATTTCACAGGTACATTTCTCTTTATTTTAGCTAGGTAAGCTATTAAATAGTTAATAACTATTTAATAGTTATTGTACATGGTTAAAATAAATTGAAAGTTACCTGTAAAATAACAATAAATCCTAAGATAGCTAGAATATAATTATTATTTATATTGTAGCTATATTAGGGTTTATTTTAAAGGTAAGTATTTAGTTTTAAATAGGATTCATTTAGTTAATAAGAGTTAATTTATTTAGATTTATTTAATTAATATTTAAGTTAGGGGGGCGTTAGGGTTAGGGTTAGACTTAGGTTTAGGGGTTAATAATTTTATTACAGTGGCGGCGGCGTAGTGGGGGGCAGGATAGGGGTTAATAAATTTATTATAGGTGGCGACGGTGTAGGGGGGGCAGATTAGGGGTTAATAAATTTATTATAGGTGGCGACGGTGTAGGGGGGGCAGGATAGGGGTTAATACATTTAATATAGGTTGCGGCGGGTTCAGGGAGCGGCGGTTTAGGGGTTAATACATTTATAATAGTTGCGGTGGGCTCCGGGAGCGGCAGTTTAGGGGTTAATATGTATAGAGTAGCTTGCGGTGGGCTCCGGGAGCGGCGGTTTAGGGGGTAATAACTTTATTTAGTTGCGGCGGTGTAGGGGGGGTCAGATTAGTGGTGTTTAGACTCGGGGTACATGTTAGGGTGTTAGGTGCAGACAGCTCCCATAGAAATCAATGGGATGTCTGTCAGCAGCGAACTTGTACTTTCGCTATGGTCAGACTCCCATTGATTCCTATGGGATCCGCCGCCTCCAGGGGTGGCGGATTGAAAACCAGGTACGCTGGGCCGTAAAAGTGGCGAGCGTACCTGCTAGTTTTTTGATAGCTAGCAAAAGTAGTGAGAATGTGCCGCACTTGTGTGCGGAACATCTGGAGTGACATAAGAATCGATCTGTGTCGGACTGAGTCCGGCGGATCGATGCTTACGTCACAAAATTCTACTTTTGCCGGTCTCGAGCCTTTGATAACTAAGGCGAATCAGCCTCGCCACAAATACGCTGCGGAATTCCAGCGTATTTGAGGTTGACGGCTTGATAACTAGGCCCCTTGATCTCCTTTCCTTTAGCCTTAAAGTGTGACCTTGTGTCACAAACAATTACCTTGGAATAAACAAAGCCTCTGCCAACTCTGTATATTGGTAGAGGCTTAAAAACAATAGCAGGGTGATTAGTAACTATGCTACTGTAGTTGTATCAAGCAGTTTAATGTCCCTTAAAGGTTATAGTTAAAGTCTATTCCCTTGTTCTCTCTGCAAGGGAAATACTAATTTGCATGTGAGGCATTAACCTATTGTCATCAGAATACATCATCCTCAATGCTCAGTAATCATATGAATGCCATAGTATCTTGGCATGATGGAAATACTTCTATAGTCACTTCACGGCCACTATCTCTACAAATAGTGAGTTTTTATTTTTCATTTTTAATATTTGATTGGAAGTCTCACTCACATTGTAATGATTGTCATCAGGGACATGCAGTCATAGGAGGCAGGGGAGGCCAAAGTTTAATAATTTTAATTAAATAAAAAAAATGTTCACCATTCCGCACCCCCCCCATGTAACGCTATGGAGAGGCAGGGTACAGGACCACTTCTCTCCATTGCACTACATGGGTCATAGGAAAAGCAGTACTATAGCGCCACCAGTCTCAATCCGACGGAGATCGATGCTTACGCCATTACAGATGTTCCGAGTACACATTCGGCTCTATCTGACACTTTTTCAAAGTTATCAAAACATTTAACTGGTATGCTCGTGGCTATTCCGGCCCAGCGTACCTGCCGCCCCGACATCGCTGACACAAATAAAATGTATTAACCCCTATCCTGCCGCTCTCCGACCCTGCCGCAACCTAAATAAAGTTATTTACCCCTATCCTGCCACTCCCCGAGTAGGGTTAGGTTTCTTTATTATGTAATTTAGTTTATTCAATTGGTAGTTTAATTTAATTGTAGGATAATAGTTAGGGTAGGTTAATTAATAGTTTAATATAGTTTATTTTAATTCTACAGGTAAGTTTAAATTTATTTGAATATAGGGATGTTGTAATTTTAATTTAAAGTTAGCAGCTTGTTAGGTTTAGGGGTTAATAGCTTAATTTAGTTTTTGGCGATGTGGGGGGCTGACAATTTAGGGGTTAATATGTTTAGTTGTGGTAGTGATGTGGGAGGCCAGAGGTTTAGGGGATAATACGTTTATTTAGGTAGCGGCGGGGTCGGGGAGCGGCGGGATAGGGGTTAAACATTTTAGTATAGTGGCAGCGTTTAGTGACAGGGTATGAATAAAGTTGGGAAAAAGCCGAATAGATGCGAGATTGATGACTGTTAGTTAACAACAGTCCGATGCTCATCGCCCCGTACTTGGTGCGCATCTTTTTGCTGGCTTTTGCAGCTCAGCAAGTTTTTGTTTTTTTTTTATATTAAAATTTAATATAATATAGAAGAAATTGGATAGAGGGCGCCACATGGTGCAGATCATATGAGATAATGACAAAAACACAGTATGATCATAAGAATCCTACTCACAAATAGAAGCGCACAAAAAAGTGCAGAAAACGCAGTCCGGAACTGCACGTCGTCCGGTTGACCACAAAGGATGGATAGCACAGATGGATGTCCTCGTCTCACCAGGGAGAGTCCAGGGATATCCAAAGTGGAGTGAAAGTGGAACTGTACAACAGAGTTCCAGCCAGATCCTAGGGACCAGAGTTCCAGCCAAATCCTGGGGAGGGAGGCCAGAGGAAGTTCGCTAGGCCCAATACAAGGAGAATGAAGTGAATAAGGCAGCAATCGGAGAATTTAAAATGTGTAAAAAAAGTTTAATAACAATAAAAACAACAGCAACGCGTTTCTCAGTGGTACACACTGTTTCATCAGGCTATGATTGTGTGAAGTGAAAGGAAGAAGCCCTGGTTAGTTCAGGAGTGAGTTTTCGCAGTCCCGTTTGTGGTAAGTGTAGTCCAGGGTATTTTAGTTCTAGAAAGCAACACAGATCACTGCTAAGCGAGCTGCCATGGATTACTGTTGCGCTGCCATACCTGCTGACGACCTCACAGCCGGTCACCACAAAAAGAGCGACTGCATTTTGGCCTGCTTGGTATCCAGTGTAGCATACTCGGTTGCGGCACACATAGAGCAGCTGATGGACTCGCTGCAGACTCCAAGCTGTGGAGCACACACATGTTGCCGCTTTGGTGACTATAGGAGTGTCCAGTACCAGTCCCCATGTTGAGCATTGTTATTGCAGCCCTGGTTAGTCAGGCCTCAGTTTTCTCTGCCCGATTCTGGCTCCCAAAGACCGGATGCAGCTTGCTTCCAATGATACTCAGGATTGCAGCTTTCGTTTTGCTTTAGTTTTGATAAATGGCTGCAAGTCTCATTTAGGCATATATCTGTCATAAAATAGATTTCCCACTGCAGGTGGATCAGACTACTCCAGACAGCATGGCTTTATAAGTAATTTTGCTTATTTTTGAAAATAATTTTAAATACTCAGCAATTTTTAAACAAATTTGTATGCTAATTATTTTTACTTAATTAGCCCCGTTAGGATATGCACAGATCTCTAGATGTTTTATGGCACTATTAAACTATTATTTAACCTGTAAATCATGAACCCACTGTCTTGCAACATTGCATCTTCCTAAGAGACCCTTAAACAAGATAATGCCTTTGTGACCGGGTGTTTATACTGAAACATGCCTCCATGCTAAGTCCAAACACAAGACTGCCTGACAAAGGGCCTGCACCTACATTACTGAACTTGTAAACTGGAACTAGCATTCGTGACCGTGAGTTCCATAATTTACTTCTATTACTTTGTTCTCTTGGTATCCTTGGTTGAAAAGCAGGTAGGAATGTGTAGGAGCGTGCCCTTTACTGGAGCAATAGTTTTATAACTATGTAGTTATAGGTGGCAGCAATGTTTCCTGTCATGTACTGCTCCCGAAATATGCACGCTATTGATCTAGAAATCTCTTTAATAAAGAATACCGTGAGAACTAAGTAAATTTGATAATAGAAGTAAATTGAAAAAATTTTGTTTATTAATTGTTTGCTCTGTCTGAATCCCCAAAATAAAAATTTTGGGTTTCATTTCCCTTTAACAACTTAGCAAAATTATGTAGGCTGATCTTCACAATAATTATTTTATTTTTTTCCAGCATACTATTGCATTGTGCTACTGCAAAAATTAAATTGAATCTTAGTGACACCTAAGCTTAACCAATTTGATGCACATGACGAGCTATGTACATGGTGGTCTGTGGGAGCATGATGACCCCTTTACGTCATGCAGGGGGAATCACTGATGAAGCTGTTTTCAGCGATCCCCCACACTACAGGCAGGGGATCGTTGGCGGCCTAGTTGGCGGCACTCACAGGATCCATGGGAGTGCCTGTGCTGTCACCACGTACGCACTTGGTGACATCACAAAGAGGGCAGATCCGGGAAGCTTAGTGTAGCTACAAGGAGCTGGATAGGGGGAGGTTGTAACTCCTCAATCTCAGCTCCCTTAGCTGCTACAAACCACCAAGACCCCTCATTTGAAAAGAAAATCGTCTGCTCTTTCAAATGTTGGTCTTGAAGCAGTACCACACAACAGTTCATTTAAAAATAAAGTAGAAAAAACACATGGGGATTTGCTTAGGAATGGTTCATTATGAGCCAGATTACTAGTGGCACGTTAACAGTTAAGCGCAATCGAGAATGGGTTTTCCACGGTTGTTTGCGCGCGTCAGGTTTACTGCTCGTACTACAAGTTGAAAGTAAACACGATCGCTTGAGCACAATCGGGATTTACGCTAGAATGATTACCACAACGTCCTCAGGGCTAACAGTTTTACTAAACAAAAATTTGTCACAAAACAAATCAAAAATATGTGAGAAAGTACAGTTACACTCATATTAACATCATCTAATAAAAAATATTTAAAAAAAAATATTGCACAAAAAAGTTATAAAGGCTCAAAATATGAAGTCTCAGGTGTTAGAAAAAAAAAGCCTGCAAAGGGCTATAACATAGAGATACAAACATATACATGTCTAAATATGTTTATGTATGTATATAGATGTGTCTATATATGTGTACATATGTATTTATATATTTATATGTGTATATATGTATTTACAGACATATATACACATATAAACGCATTAATACATATGTACACACATAACAACATACAGTGGGTATTGAAAAGAATCACATATTGTTGCTTTGCAGCCTGAAATAAAGACAGACACAGTTTTTGTTTATCCAGTTGTATTTACTCAGTGCAACTTATAACATCTAAGTAAAAGATGTAACTCCAACATGTTAGGAAAAAATAGAGACAATTCAAAAACAGAATAACTGAGTTAGAAAAAGGATCACCCCCTTGTGTCAGTATTTTTTTGAACCACCTTTTGCTTTAATTACAGCCTTTAATCTGTTGGGATATGTCTCTACTAATTTTGCACATCTAGGCCTCTAGTTATCAACGTGTCTACTTTACCTGCCTTCGCCGGCCCAATACGCCCGCCTAAGCTCGCCTACCATCGCCGCCGCGGACCTGAATACGTTCGCCAAAGTTATAAAAAAAGCTGTCAAAAAGCCGCACAACAAGTACGGGGCGATGAGCAGCGGACTGTGATAGCTATCACTCATCCGATCTCGCTGCTCTTCGGCTTTTTGACAGCTTTATTGACAAGCTGTCACTAAGCACCCACACTAACTACACTGTTCTACCCCCTATACCGGCGCCCCCGGAGCCCCCCCCGCAACTAAATAAAGTTAGTAACCCCTAAACCGCCGCTCCTAGACCCCGCCGCAACTATAATAAATGTATTAACCCCTAAACCGCCGCTCCCAGAGCCCACCGCCACCTACATTATACCTAGTAACCCCTATCCTGCCCCCCCTATACCGCCGCCACCTATAATAAAGTTATTAACCCCTATCCTGCCGATCCCGGACCCCGCCGGAACTAAATAAATAGTTTAACCCCTAAACCGCCGCTCCCGGACCCACAACCTATCTTAAACTTATTAACCCCTAATCTGCCCCCCCTACACCGTCGCCGCCTATAATAAATGTATTAACCCCTATCCTGCCCCCCCTATACCGCTGCAACCTATAATAAATTTATTAACCCCTATCCTGCCCCCCCACACCGCCGCCACTATTATAAAATTATTAACCCCTAAACCTCTAACACTAACCCTAACACCCCCCTAACTTAAATATTAATGAAATAAATCTAAATAATATTTCTCTTATTAACTAAATTAATCCTATTTAAAACTAAATACTTACCTTTAAAATAAACCCTAATATAGCTACAATATAAATAATAATTATATTGTATCTATCTTAGGATTTATTTTTATTTTACAGGCAACTTTCAATTTATTTTAACTAGGTGCAATAGCTATTAAATAGTTATTAACTATTTAATAGCTATCTAGTTAAAATAAAGAGAAATTTACCTGTAAAATAAAAACTAACCTAAGTTTCAATTACACCTAACACTACACTATCATTAACTAAATTATTCCTATTTAAAACTAAATACTTACCTGTAAAATAAACCCTAAGCTAGCTACAATGTAATTAATAAATACATTGTAGCTATTTTAGGATTTATATTTATTTTACAGGTAACTTTGTATTTATTTTAGCTAGTTAGAATAGTTATTAAATAGTTATTAACTATTTAATAACTACCTAGCTAAAAGAAATACAAAATTACCTGTAAAATAAATCCTAACCTAAGTTACAATTAAACCTAACACTACACTATCATTAAATTAATTAAATAAATTACCTACAAATAACTACAATTAAATTCAATTAAATAAACTAACTAAAGTACAAAAAATAAAAAAAGCTAAGTTACAAAAAATTAAAAAAAAATTACAAACATTTCAAAAATATTACAACAATTTTAAGCTACTTACACCTAATCTAAGCCCCCTAATAAAATAACAAAGCCCCTCAAAATAAAAAAATGCCCTACCCTATTCTACATTAAAAAGTTACCAGCTCTTATTACCTTACCAGCCCTTAAAAGGGCCTTTTGCGGGGCATGCCCCAAAGAAAACAGCCCTTTTGCCTGTAAAATAAAAATCAGCCAATCAGATTGAGCTTGCATTAGAATAGAATGCGAGCTCAATCTGATTGGCTGAGTGGATCAGCCAATCGGATTGAACTTCAATCTGATTGGCTGATTCAATCAGCCAATCAGATTTTTCCTACCTTAATTCCGATTGGCTGATAGAATCCTATCAGCCAATCGGAATTGAAGGGACACCATCTTGGATGACGTCCCTTAAAGGAACCTTCATTCGTCGTTAGTCGTTGGGAAGAAGAGGATGGCTCTGCGTCAGCTCGTCTGAAGATGGCTCCGCTCCACTCCGGATGGATGAAGATTGAAGACACCGCTTGGATGAAGACTTCAATCGGATGGAAGACTTCTTCAGCGACCCTTGGATGATGACTTCTGCCGCTCCGGATCTCCTCTTCGGTTCCATCGGTGGTCGGCTGGCTGAAGACGGCTCAAGGTAGGATGATCTTCAGGGGGGTAGTGTTAGGTTTATTTAAGGGGGGTTTGGGTTAGATTAGGGGTATGTGGGTGGTGGGTTTTAATGATTGGGGGTTGCATTTTTATTTTACAGGCAAAAGAGCTGTTTTCTTTGGGGCATGTCCCGCAAAAGGCCCTTTTAAGGGCTGGTAAGGTAATAAGAGCTGGTAACTTTTTAATGTAGAATAGGGTAGGGCATTTTTTTATTTTGGGGGGCTTTGTTATTTTATTAGGGGGCTTAGATTAGGTGTAAGTAGCTTAAAATTGTAATATTTTTGAAATGTTTGTAAAAAAATATTTATTTTTGGAACTTAGCTTTTTTTAGTTTTTGTACTTTAGTTAGTTTATTTAATTGAATTTAATTGTAGTTATTTGTAGGTAATTTATTTAATTAATTTAATGATAGTGTAGTGTTAGGTTTAATTGTAACTTAGGTTACGATTTATTTTACAGGTAATTTTGTATTTTTTTTTTATCTAGGTAGTTAATAACTATTTAATAACTATTCTAACTAGCTAAAATAAATACAAAGTTACCTGTAAAATAAATATAAATCCTAAAATAGCTACAATGTATTTATTAATTACATTGTAGCTAGCTTAGGGTTTATTTTACGGGTAAGTATTTAGTTTTAAATAGGAATAATTTAGTTAATGATAGTGTAGTGTTAGGTGTAATTGAAACTTAGGTTAGTTTTTATTTTACAGGTAAATTTCTCTTTATTTTAACTAGGTAGCTATTAAATAGTTAATAACTATTTAATAGCTATTGTACCTAGTTAAAATAAATTGAAAGTTGCCTGTAAAATAAAAATAAATCCTAAGACAGATACAATATAATTATTATTTATATTGTAGCTATATTAGGGTTTATTTTAAAGGTAAGTATTTAGTTTTAAATAGGATTAATTTAGTTAATAAGAGAAATATTATTTAGATTTATTTCACTAATATTTAAGTTAGGGGGGTTTTAGGGTTAGTGTTAGACTTAGGTTTAAGGGTTAATAATTTTATTATAGTTGCGGCAGTGTAGGGGGGGCAGGATAGGGGTTAATAATTTTATTACAGTGGGGGGGCAGGATAGGGGTTAATAAATTTATTATAGGTGGCGACGGTGTAGGGGGGGCAGATTAGGGGTTAATAAGTTTAAGATAGGTTGCGGCGGGGTCCGGGGGCGGCGGTTTAGGGGTTAAACTATTCATTTAGTTGCGGCGAGGTCCGGGATCCGCAGGATAGGGGTTAATAAATTTATTATAGGTGGCGGCGGTAAAGGGGGGGGCAGGATAGGGGTTACTAGGTATAATGTAGGTGGCGGCGGGGTCCGGGAGCGGCGGTTTAGGGGTTAATACATATATTATAGTTGCGACGGGGACTGGGAGCGGCGGTTTAGGGGTTAACATATTTATTATAGTGGCGGTGGGCTCCGGGAGCGGCGGTTTAGGGGGTAATACATTTATTTAGTTGCAGCAGTGTAGGGGGGTAGATTAGGGGTGTTTAGACTCGGGGTACATGTTAGGGTGTTAGGTGTAGACAGCTCCCATAGGAATCAATGGGATGTCTGGCAGCAGCGAACATGAACTTTCGCTATGGTCAGACTCCCATTGATTCCTATGGGATCCGCCGCCTCCAGGGCGGCGGTTTGAAAACCAGGTACGCTGGGCCGGAAAAGTGCCGAGCGTACCTGCTAGTTTTTTGATAACTCCCAAAAGTAGTCAGATAGTGCCGAACTTGCGTGCGGAACATCTGGAGTGACGTAAGAATTGATCTTTGTCGGACTGAGTCCGGCGGATCGAAGCTTACGTCACAAAATTCTACTTTTGCCGGTGTCTAGGGCTTGATAACTAAGGCGAATCAGCCTCGCCTCTAATACGCTGCAGAATTACAGCGTATTTGAGGTTGACGACTTGATAACTAGAGGCCCTAGTTTGTGCAATATTTGCCCACTCTTCTTTGCAGAACTGCTCCAGTTCCATTATATTTGATGGTGACCGTTTGTGGACTGCAGTCTTTAAGTCATGCCACAGATATTCAATGGGGTTTAAGTCTGGGTTCTGACTAGGCCATGCAAGTACATTCACCTTTATCTCCTTCAACCACTGTGCGGTCATTTTTGCTGTGTGCTTTGGGTCATTGTCATGTTGTAATGTAAACCTTCTTCCCAAAGACAACTTCCTGGCAGAGGGCAGAAGATTTTCAATTCTAATATGGATAGAGCGCCAAAAGGCAGAGGGGAATCGAAACAGTGAACTACAATATTAGACTTTAAAATCTTCTGTATATTCAAAGTTTAAATATTTTAATACATAATGAATGAGACACAAATAAAATTAAAAGTCATGGATCCATGCATACATAAAAAACATCAGAAAATGCACAATTAAATAAAATATAAGAATGCTGCAGTCAAACCAAGTTAAATACCAAGTTAGATAAAGTTTCGTCTCTGATACAGCTGTATAAATGATGAAAAAGTGGTGTTTACAGTTACTATCCAATGATATTTGTTGAATCCTAAACAAAGTAAATGTGTATCCAATCATGAAGAATCCAGTGTGTGTGTGTCCCAAAAAAAATTTTTGAACCAAAAGAGTGTCTGTACCAATGAAAAAATGTCTTAAAATGGCAGGAGATTTTCCTCAATAATTTGACGGTATTTTGCCCATCCATTATTCCTTTTATCCTGACAAGTGCTCCAGTGCCTGCTGCAGAGAAACACCCCCATAACAGGATATTACCACCTCCATGCTTTACTGTAGATATGGTGTTATTTGGATGTGAGCTGTATTGGATTTCCTCCAGACATATTGTTTCTTGTTTAGGCCAAATAATTAAATTTTAGTCTCACCTGACCATAACACCTTTTTCCATGTGGCCTCAGAATCTCCTAGGTGTGTTATGGCAAAGCTCAGTCATGATCACTGTTCCCTCTAAGGTGCGCGGCTGCGTGGCTGCGCACCTTCCCTTCTGGTGTAGCGCAGGCAGAATATCAGGCCGCGCAGCACCTGCTGTGAGCAAAAGCAGAGAGAGGAAAATGCCTGTAGAACTAATTTGCCAAGTGCCGCCTGCACTGCGAATTGGATCCAGCAATCTCTCGCTCATCTAGCCTGATTCTGTGTTCCTGTATGCCAGCACCGAGCTAATGTATATGTACATTAGCTCGGTGCTGGCAGCAGCGCTGCATACAGGAACACAGAATCAGGCTAGATGAGTGACAGATTGCTGGGTCCAATGCGCAGTGCAGGCGGCACTTGGCAAATTAGTTCTACATTTTTGGGATCTCAGTCAGGACCGTCTCTAACGTTACGTGGGGCAAAAGGGGCCAGGGCCATTTCTAGGGGCGGGCAGACCCTATATATATATATTTTTAAATTGTGTTAAAACTGACTGAGACAGTGCGGCAGTTGGGCGGCGGTGGTCGGAAGTCAGACTCAGTAAGAGGGAACACTCTGAGTCAGAGACAGGCAGTTAGCGTTAGAGCGGGAGGAAGTAGATTTATTTTCCCCGCATTTTACAGTGTGTACACACACACTCGTCACTCTGTCTCTGACTGAGTGGGCATGGCGTTGGTTAGAGTAGAGAGGAGAGAGACTGGTCCCAGGTAGGCGGCTCCAGAGTGCTCAAGATGTCCGACACTAGTATGGACAGTGTGACAGCAGAAGCAGCACATCATCAACCGGCAGATGATCAGACTGTCAGATCTGATTATCTGCGCAATCAGAGAGTTGCAACTAGCCATATATTAGGAAGGTAAGCAAAACTTCCCCTCCCACGTCTCACAGGCCAGCACTTTTTAACTACAGGCTGGCCTGTCATTTTAAATTTGAGGCTTGATGCACCTGATCGGGGGCGTGATACACTCAGTGCACACAGGGCGCGCCACAGCCAAGAGGCCGTCTATTACACCTAATTTGCAGAAGGCTTAGGCTGTTTAAAAAAATAAAATAATTTGAAGCCCAAGCCAGTTTTTTGTTAATTTTAATAAGAGTGGGAAGGGGCTGGTCTGGGCTGCTCTGGCAGCCTTAAATGCTGATTTTCCTTAGAAACCGTAAGTCTGTGTGCCATATGATTAAAGTATAGCTTCCCCTTATAAAATAATTTTAAAAGAGCTTCCTTTATTTCTTTCTACCCCGTGTCTGCTCTGCCAGAGGGTGCTGCTGTTTTTTTTTGCTGCAAGCAACCAGGGCCGTCTTTAACACAGGGCAAAAGGGGCAGCTGCCCAGGGCCCAGTATCTTTTGAGGTGCCCAAGAGTCCTAAAAAAAAAAAAATTTTTTTTTTTTTTTTTTTTTTTTTTTTATGGTTCATACCAGACTGCTGATGTGACATGGGGAACACACACATTCAGTCCTAATACTGTCACAGTCAAAAGTACTCTGCTTATATATATTTTTTTTAAAAAAAACTGTGCCAGACCGTGTTGGTGTCTTGTGACATGCCAAGCTATTGCCATGTGCTGTTTTAGATGTGCACTGTGCAGTACTGAATGCAAAGCCCTAACTCGGCATCCAGCCATTCCCACTGCATCAGAAAAGGTCCTACTGGGGTTACCACTGTTACCAGGTAACTGCTCTGGTGGTGGGGATTGTTTCTGGGTAGGGCTGACTGTAGGCGCATGCAGCAGAAAGCTGGAGCGGCAGGCACGTGAAGATTTGAGCATCTGTGCAGCTGCATACACTGCTCTCTTCAGTCTTGAGGCTGTGTGACTCATCTCACACTGTATCCATACAGCCTTGGGAAGACAGCATCCAGTCTGCTGGTCGCCTTAGCCCTGCTCTTTCTGCTGTGGCCCTAAGATCAACTAACTGAAGTTTGTTAGGGGAACAGTGCTTTGTAGGAAGGTGTCAGTGGGAAGAATAAGTGAGTGCACACACGCCCCTCCCCATGCAGCATTGTCTAGTGCAGGGTGAGAGGGAACTTGTTCCTAGCAAAGAAGTGACATGTGCTGCTGTGGCTGATGTATAGTGTCTTGCTGATACTTCACACATTAATTAATGCAAGGTTTATTTCTATAGTTTTTGTTTTCTCTCTGTCTCAGATTTTACAGCTTCCCATAGTAGTTCTGCTATTCCAGTCAGTAAACTTATATTTGTCTGCACCTCCATGCTTCCTCCTCAGTCTTTACCTTGCTTTGTTCCTGTTGGCTGCCCTAAATCTCTTTAACCAGCTAACCTCACACCAGAATCACATTCAAAATAATATTAAATGAATCAACAGTGGAGACATTTATATATTTATTTACTTATTAGTACTGCTTAGGTCCAGTTTCACATATTGCAATTTATTTCATTTTTTTAAATGATTAGCCCAGCAGTGGATGATCCACTGCTGGGCTAGTAATTAAAAAAAAAAAAAAAAAAACGTATTTAGTTGTTTTTTGTGATGTTGGGGTGGAGAGCAAAATTGCATGGGGTGGGGGGGCAAGAACATTTTTGCCCAGGGTTCAGTCAATATTAAAGACGGCCCTGCAAGCAACCCTTGCTGGTAGACATGGGGTTAACTGTGCTCTCCTCTGTGTGCTAACATATTTAGGAAGAATGTATGGTAAACGTAAACGGAGCAGGAGGTCACATGGGCAGCTGCTCCGTTCTTGCTAGTTGCTACTGTTTGTGTGAGCTGCCGGTGAGTAATTTATAGCTCTCCTAAAGGAAACAGTAGTAGATCAGGAATATGGGTTGTTCAAGTGTACTTTATATACTGGTGGTAAGGCTGAGCTTCTCAAAGATGTAATCTTATTTTTAGACTTTTGCTCTCTTCTATATTTGCTAAAATCAGTTAACAGCAATGTTCTATATATATATATATATATATATATATATCACATTGCTGTTAACTGATTTTAGTATATATATATATATATATATTTATATCACATTGCTGTTAACTGATTTTAGTATATATATATATATATATATATATATTTATATCACATTGCTGATAACTGATTTTAGTATATATATATATATATATATATACAACCAGAAGCAGGGAACCAGCACACTCTTTTTATAACCAACTGCCGGGGTGCGCTTGCAAGCAAACAAATATCCACAAAATAAAGCAGGCACTCTCCGTTTAACTTTCTCGTTTAATGGTAAACGTTTTCGGGGTCTCCCCCGTCCTCAGACCACTTACAGATATACAATAACACACAACTTAAATAGCTACTCACCCTCACCGTGTCAAATCGCCATCAGACTCTCAGCTTCCGTGTAGCGCAACTGCGCATGCGCGCCCGGAACTAAGGAGAGCCGACAGGGACCAACTACCCACCACTAAAAGCAAAAGTGAAAATCAACATCACACAGAATAATGCAGCAGTGCAGACCGCTAGCTACAAATAGTACTATAATGTAAACTGATATTACTACCCTATACTAGGCATATTGTATTATACACAGAACTACCCCCAAGTTTGTTTTGAACCTTATATCTTCAAATATTTAACATCCACTGATATCATATGTTCTGATCTATGCACAACATTATACATGAACATATTGCCATTTTACCATAAAGGGGATATTGTTATATTCTTGTATTTATATATTTACATATTTACACAGAGGGGATATTAGTGTTAGATAGCATTACTCTTCATGTACTACACTCATGCCCCTAACTGAACAACTAGCCCAATATCTCTTTCACCAACTTAAAAGTGTTGGACCCCTGTGCATATTACTTTACCACAGAGCACCCCACCATATCCTCTTTACTATTTGATAGTCATCCTCAGTTACACGGATGCTTAACTATCAGTGGGGAACCCAGCCGTAAAGATAATCAGCTGCATTGCAATTTAGCTGCATATATTCAATCTAGCCATGGACGTACCCAATCATATTAGCTTAAGCTCTCATCTTACTGTGAAGGAGGCAGTGGGCATACATCCACTACAAGTTTTACAAGAAACAATGGTAATCCAAATGGACATTCAGCCCCTTTGGGTACATAGTCTCCAGGTTAAAAATCCACTGAGACTCCCGTTGTAGTAGACGCCTGCCCCTGTCACCCCCCCTAGGATTGCGTGGAACGTGGTCTATGATAATATACCGAAGGTCAGATACAGCATGACCACTGGTACTGAAGTGGCGAGCCACCGGTTGGTCTGAATCACCATCCTTAATTGCCAGCCGAATCGCTGACCGGTGGTTCGCCATCCTCGTCCTGAGATCATCCTGGGTCTTACCCACGTAAAATTTACCACACGGACAGTGTAGTAAGTAAACAATATACGTGGTTGTGCAAGTCACCCTATGCAGGATTTGATATTTTTTATTAGACCATGGATGTTGAAACGTGCTGCTCTGGGTTAACCCACCACAGGTAGTGCAACCACTGCAACGGAAGCAACCTTTTTTCGTGGTTTTAAACCATGTACTAGGCATATAACTGTCACTATTGTCAGGCCTCAAGAGCATATCTTTCAATGATCTTCCACGTTTGAACCCAACCAAAGGTGACACACAGGATGCAAAGGGTAGTGTTTTGTCACTCTCCAAAATGTCCAAATGTTCCCTCAAAATATTGGAGAACTGTAGCTTTTCAGGTGAGAAGATGGTGGTAAAGATCATCTTCTTCTCACTATTATCCCTCTCCATCTTAGTGAGTGCCTGTTCCTGTGTAAGCCCTGATGCTTCAATCAGTGATTCCTCAAGATGCTTAGAACCATATCCACGGTCCATGAATTTCTTATACATCTCCTGTAGTTGCAGTTCCTTCCTTTCCTGGTTACTATTATTGCGTACCACTCGCTTAAACTGTGATCTTGCCAGTGATTTTTTCAAACTAGGAGGATGGCAGCTTGTAGCATCCAATAATGAGTTCCTGTCAGTTTCCTTATAATATAAGGTTGTGCTGATACCTGTGTTTTCCTTAAAGATCCTTAAATCCAGGAAGTCGATGGTATGTATATCATAGGTCATCTTCAACTGTATATGTGGATTCACTTTGTTTACTTCTGCATACCACACCAGTAACTCATCCTCTGTACCACACCAGATAAGGAAGAGATCATCTATATAACGTCGGTATAGCCGTATTCTGTGATCTCCAAAGGCAATAGTGGCAACCGTTTCGAAGTGGGCCATGAACAGATTCGCATAAGATGGGGCCACATTGGACCCCATCGCTGTTCCTGAGATCTGTAAATAAAAGTCCCTCTCAAATTTGAAATAATTGCATCTCAAACAGAAATCCAGTAGTTCAGACATCACATCCACCGGAGGCCCAATATAAGGATGTCTAAGAAGATGGTACTCCACAGCAGCCATACCCTGATCATGGGGAATCACGGTGTATAAACTGGTCACATCCAATGTGACCAGAAACTCGCCTCCACCAGATGTGCGATAGGTCTTTAACAACTGGATCAGCTCCATGGAGTCCAGGAGAAAGGAGTCAGTGTGCCTCACGATTGGTTGCAGAATACTATCGACAAATGTAGCCAGGGGTTGTAAGATAGATCCCCTGGCTGACACAATCGGCCTTCCTGGAGGTGTGATTGGATTTTTGTGTACCTTCGGCAAGGTATAAATCACAGGGACAATAGGATGCCCAACTTGTAAGTAATCCCTCAAGGCCTTGTCAATAAAGCCTTGTTGGTAAAGACATTCCAAATAGTTGTCAATTCTTGTCTTAAAGGCTCCAGTGGGGTTGCCCGGTAGTCGTCTATATGTACCACCATCGGATAGTTGCTGTACAATTTCCTGCTTATAGTCCCGATAGTCTTGCAGGACCAGGGCCCCTCCTTTGTCCGCCTCCCGTATCACTAAATCCTTATTATTCTGTAGGCTTTTAAGAGCTAAGCGCTGTTCTCTATTCAAATTATTCCTAAAGCTCTTTTGGTGGTTATGAAGGTCTCTCATCATGTCATCCTTAGTCATTCTTGCATAAGTTGCAATGCTCGCATTAGTGCTTTTTGGATCAAATTTTCCCTTTCTTCGTAGACCCCCTGGTTCATCTTTGGAAATCCCAAAGTGCTCCTTCAACCTCAAGGATCTCTGGAACTTAAAGAGATCTACATTGAGGAAAAATTCATTAGCATATAGGGTTGGGATGAATTTTAAACCTTTTTGTAACACTGCTTCTTCAGAATCTGTCAGCACATATGAGCTTAGATTCATAATGATCTTGCTAGGCTCATCAGTGTTGTCTATTTGCGCCATTGTCGGGGAGGTCTTCCTCTTGTTCTGCGACCCACGTCGCCCCCGCCTCTGATGTGGCCTATGCCCTGCTCGTTTTTTGAGCGAGTGGTCATAGATTGGGATCCCTGGGGGAACTCCCTCTGAGTGGACAATTGACCTTCTGGATCAGAGCTGTTGTCTGAGCTCTCCACTGTCGCAAGTGACTTTGGCTTAAACACTCGTGCACGTCTGAATCTAGACAAGCTACCCCTCTCTTGAGGACCAAGTAGCCATCTGTAGATGCGTTTTTCTTTATAATCTTGTGTCACAGCTTCCCATTTGCGTTCCTTAAAAGTTAACAGTTCTTTCTCATAGGTGTCAATACTTGATTTTATTTTATCAAGCCATGCCTCACTGGGATCCTCAGTAAGTTTAGTCATATGGGTAGACTCAAAATTTTGTAATTCTAATTCAATTTGTTTTAATTGGTCACTCACCTCCTGTATTACCAATAACATCAGATCTAAAGAGCCCTTATTCAGGATACCACACCATTTAAGGCAGAAAGTGGGGTTATTGCGCCCAATAGTGGGTATGTTCTTAATCCTGAACCCTTTTGGAATAAATGCCTTCCTATGATATTCTGATAAGTAACACCCATGAAGCTGTAGATCAATTTTCTTTTTCCTTAGTTTCACCACATAGTTAAATATCTGATCAGGTTGTTCTCTTTGTTTTCTAATTGTAATGGCATCAAACCGGATTCTATTTGCATCTACACGGAAGCTGAGAGTCTGATGGCGATTTGACACGGTGAGGGTGAGTAGCTATTTAAGTTGTGTGTTATTGTATATCTGTAAGTGGTCTGAGGACGGGGGAGACCCCGAAAACGTTTACCATTAAACGAGAAAGTTAAACGGAGAGTGCCTGCTTTATTTTGTGGATATTTGTTTGCTTGCAAGCGCACCCCGGCAGTTGGTTATAAAAAGAGTGTGCTGGTTCCCTGCTTCTGGTTGTATTTGTACGTATTGGACCTACAGCACCTTGTGAAAAAATTGTCCTCACCCTGGGATAATTGACTGGGACACTATCTGTTCAGCAGAGGTATTCTGCTTGATTGTTTTTAAAACGGTGACGGTGTGGTGCAGCATTTGTGATTGCAAAAGTATACACAGACTGAGCTATGAGTCAAGAGGACACGGAGGCCTCTCAGGTGGGGGATCAACTTGAGGATAATATTGAGGGAGCTAATGTGTTCCAATTCTCTGAAGCGGATGCAAATAGAATCCGGTTTGATGCCATTACAATTAGAAAACAAAGAGAACAACCTGATCAGATATTTAACTATGTGGTGAAACTAAGGAAAAAGAAAATTGATCTACAGCTTCATGGGTGTTACTTATCAGAATATCATAGGAAGGCATTTATTCCAAAAGGGTTCAGGATTAAGAACATACCCACTATTGGGCGCAATAACCCCACTTTCTGCCTTAAATGGTGTGGTATCCTGAATAAGGGCTCTTTAGATCTGATGTTATTGGTAATACAGGAGGTGAGTGACCAATTAAAACAAATTGAATTAGAATTACAAAATTTTGAGTCTACCCATATGACTAAACTTACTGAGGATCCCAGTGAGGCATGGCTTGATAAAATAAAATCAAGTATTGACACCTATGAGAAAGAACTGTTAACTTTTAAGGAACGCAAATGGGAAGCTGTGACACAAGATTATAAAGAAAAACGCATCTACAGATGGCTACTTGGTCCTCAAGAGAGGGGTAGCTTGTCTAGATTCAGACGTGCACGAGTGTTTAAGCCAAAGTCACTTGCGACAGTGGAGAGCTCAGACAACAGCTCTGATCCAGAAGGTCAATTGTCCACTCAGAGGGAGTTCCCCCAGGGATCCCAATCTATGACCACTCGCTCAAAAAACGAGCAGGGCATAGGCCACATCAGAGGCGGGGGCGACGTGGGTCGCAGAACAAGAGGAAGACCTCCCCGACAATGGCGCAAATAGACAACACTGATGAGCCTAGCAAGATCATTATGAATCTAAGCTCATATGTGCTGACAGATTCTGAAGAAGCAGTGTTACAAAAAAGGTTTAAAATTCATCCCAACCCTATATGCTAATGAATTTTTCCTCAATGTAGATCTCTTTAAGTTCCAGAGATCCTTGAGGTTGAAGGAGCACTTTGGGATTTCCAAAGATGAACCAGGGGGTCTACGAAGAAAGGGCAAATTTGATCCAAAAAGCACTAATGCGAGCATTGCAACTTATGCAAGAATGACTAAGGATGACATGATGAGAGACCTTCATAACCACCAAAAGAGCTTTAGGAATAATTTGAATAGAGAACAGCGCTTAGCTCTTAAAAGCCTACAGAATAATAAGGATTTAGTGATACGGGAGGCGGACAAAGGAGGGGCCCTGGTCCTGCAAGACTATCGGGACTATAAGCAGGAAATTGTACAGCAACTATCCGATGGTGGTACATATAGACGACTACCGGGCAACCCCACTGGAGCCTTTAAGACAAGAATTGACAACTATTTGGAATGTCTTTACCAACAAGGCTTTATTGACAAGGCCTTGAGGGATTACTTACAAGTTGGGCATCCTATTGTCCCTGTGATTTATACCTTGCCGAAGGTACACAAAAATCCAATCACACCTCCAGGAAGGCCGATTGTGTCAGCCAGGGGATCTATCTTACAACCCCTGGCTACATTTGTCGATAGTATTCTGCAACCAATCGTGAGGCACACTGACTCCTTTCTCCTGGACTCCATGGAGCTGATCCAGTTGTTAAAGACCTATCGCACATCTGGTGGAGGCGAGTTTCTGGTCACATTGCATGTGACCAGTTTATACACCGTGATTCCCCATGATCAGGGTATGGCTGCTGTGGTGTACCATCTTCTTAGACATCCTTATATTGGGCCTCCGGTGGATGTGATGTCTGAACTACTGGATTTCTGTTTGAGATGCAATTATTTCAAATTTGAGAGGGACTTTTATTTACAGATCTCAGGAACAGCGATGGGGTCCAATGTGGCCCCATCTTATGCGAATCTGTTCATGGCCCACTTCGAAACGGTTGCCACTACTGCCTTTGGAGATCACAGAATACGGCTATACCGACGTTATATAGATGATCTCTTCCTTATCTGGTGTGGTACAGAGGATGAGTTACTGGTGTGGTATGCAGAAGTAAACAAAGTGAATCCACATATACAGTTGAAGATGACCTATGATATACATACCATCGACTTCCTGGATTTAAGGATCTTTAAGGAAAACACAGGTATCAGCACAACCTTATATTATAAGGAAACTGACAGGAACTCATTATTGGATGCTACAAGCTGCCATCCTCCTAGTTTGAAAAAATCACTGGCAAGATCACAGTTTAAGCGAGTGGTATGCAATAATAGTAACCAGGAAAGGAAGGAACTGCAACTACAGGAGATGTATAAGAAATTCATGGACCGTGGATATGGTTCTAAGCATCTTGAGGAATCACTGATTGAAGCATCAGGGCTTACACAGGAACAGGCACTCACTAAGATGGAGAGGGATAATAGTGAGAAGAAGATGATCTTTACCACCATCTTCTCACCTGAAAAGCTACAGTTCTCCAATATTTTGAGGGAACATTGGGACATTTTGGAGAGTGACAAAACACTACCCTTTGCATCCTGTGTGTCACCTTTGGTTGGGTTCAAACGTGGAAGATCATTGAAAGATATGCTCTTGAGGCCTGACAATAGTGACAGTTATATGCCTAGTACATGGTTAAAAACCACGAAAAAAGGTTGCTTCCGTTGCAGTGGTTGCACTACCTGTGGTGGGTTAACCCAGAGCAGCACGTTTCAACATCCATGGTCTAATAAAAAATATCAAATCCTGCATAGGGTGACTTGCACAACCACGTATATTGTTTACTTACTACACTGTCCGTGTGGTAAATTTTACGTGGGTAAGACCCAGGATGATCTCAGGACGAGGATGGCGAACCACCGGTCAGCGATTCGGCTGGCAATTAAGGATGGTGATTCAGACCAACCGGTGGCTCGCCACTTCAGTACCAGTGGTCATGCTGTATCTGACCTTCGGTACATTATCATAGACCACGTTCCACGCAATCCTAGGGGGGGTGACAGGGGCAGGCGTCTACTACAACGGGAGTCTCAGTGGATTTTTAACCTGGAGACTATGTACCCAAAGGGGCTGAATGTCCATTTGGATTACCATTGTTTCTTGTAAAACTTGTAGTGGATGTATGCCCACTGCCTCCTTCACAGTAAGATGAGAGCTTAAGCTAATATGATTGGGTACGTCCATGGCTAGATTGAATATATGCAGCTAAATTGCAATGCAGCTGATTATCTTTACGGCTGGGTTCCCCACTGATAGTTAAGCATCCGTGTAACTGAGGATGACTATCAAATAGTAAAGAGGATATGGTGGGGTGCTCTGTGGTAAAGTAATATGCACAGGGGTCCAACACTTTTAAGTTGGTGAAAGAGATATTGGGCTAGTTGTTCAGTTAGGGGCATGAGTGTAGTACATGAAGAGTAATGCTATCTAACACTAATATCCCCTCTGTGTAAATATGTAAATATATAAATACAAGAATATAACAATATCCCCTTTATGGTAAAATGGCAATATGTTCATGTATAATGTTGTGCATAGATCAGAACATATGATATCAGTGGATGTTAAATATTTGAAGATATAAGGTTCAAAACAAACTTGGGGGTAGTTCTGTGTATAATACAATATGCCTAGTATAGGGTAGTAATATCAGTTTACATTATAGTACTATTTGTAGCTAGCGGTCTGCACTGCTGCATTATTCTGGGTGATGTTGATTTTCACTTTTGCTTTTAGTGGTGGGTAGTTGGTCCCTGTCGGCTCTCCTTAGTTCCGGGCGCGCATGCGCAGTTGCGCTACACGGAAGCTGAGAGTCTGATGGCGATTTGACACGGTGAGGGTGAGTAGCTATTTAAGTTGTGTGTTATTGTATATCTGTAAGTGGTCTGAGGACGGGGGAGACCCCGAAAACGTTTACCATTAAACGAGAAAGTTAAACGGAGAGTGCCTGCTTTATTTTGTGGATATATATATGTATATATATATATATATTTATATCACATTGCTGATAACTGATTTTAGTATATATATATATATATATATATATATATATATATATATATATATATATATATATTTATATCACATTGCTGATAACTGATTTTAGTATATATATATTTATTTATATTTATATCACATTGCTGATAACTGATTTTAGTATATATATATATATATATATATATATATATATATATATATATATATATATATCACATTGCTGATAACTGATTTTAGTATATATATATATATTTATATCACATTGCTGATAACTGATTTTAGTATATATATATATATATATATATATATATATATATATATATATATATATATATATATTTATATCACATTGCTGATAACTGATTTTAGTATATATATATATATATATATATATATATATATATATATATATATATATATATATATTTATATCACATTGCTGATAACTGATTTTAGTATATATATATTTATTTATATTTATATCACATTGCTGATAACTGATTTTAGTATATATATATATATTTATATCACATTGCTGATAACTGATTTTAGTATATATATATATATTTATATCACATTGCTGATAACTGATTTTAGTATATATATATATATATATATATATATATTTATATCACATTGCTGATAACTTATTTTAGCATATATATATATATATATATATATATATATATATATATATATCACATTGCTGATAACTGATTTTAGTATATATATATATATATATATATATATATATATATATATATATTTATATCACATTGCTGATAACTGATTTTAGCATATAAATATATGTAATATATATATATATATATATATATATATATATATATATATATATATATATATATATATATATATATATATAAACTTTGGTAGAGAAGAGGCACTCACAGGTCTTAAATAACAATCTTTATTTCATAAATTCAGTCAACCACTGATTATACTACACAGCCTACCACTGGGAACAGTCTTGACAAAGGTCCCTGCGAGGACCGAAACGTTGACTGAATTTATGAAATAAAGATTATGTTATTTAAGACCTGTGAGTGGCTCTTCTCTATCAAAGTTTCTACCTATCTACCATAGAGTGCACCCAGGCATATCTACGTACAGTGAGTGCTTGGATCCACAAACTAGGATATATATATATATATATATATATATCTCACATTGCTGATAACTGATTTTAGTGTATATATATATATATATATATATATATATATATATATATATATATATATATATATACTGTGTGTATATATATATATATATATATATATATATATATATATATATATATATATATATATATATATATATATATATATATACTGTGTATATATATATATATGTGTGTGTGTATATATATATATATATATATATATATATATTTATATGCTAAAATCAGTTATCAGCAATTAAATAAAGGGGTCCTGTTTTTTGCACTAGAAATTAGTAAAAACTGAGTGTATTCACATGGACTTTAAGAATTGTGAATATTCCAACAAAATATTCTCACACCCCAGGTCTCAGGGTTATAATCACCTTATAACAACATTTACTGACTCATGGTTTATTTCATTATGCTGTGTGTGTATATATATATATATATATATATATATATATATATATATATATATATATATATATATATATATATGTTTATATTTTAAAGCAGGAATATTTTATGTTAGGATGTTTTTATAGACGTGGTTAAAGTAAAGTAAAACCGGTGTAAAAAGCTTGAAATATTTAATAATATAATCTGTAATAAAATGTGTCATATATATATATATATATATATATATAACACACAGAGAAAACCCAGCACTCACTTACAAGCTCTCAGCTAAGATTTAAAAGCAAAACTGGAAAGGTTAGTCACCGCATCTGGCCAAATGGGACAAGCTCAGGTACCACGTCAAGGTCCTTTCCAAATACCTGAGACCCTATAACAGCCACACAATGCAAGCTTTCAAATCCAAACAAACTGAAAACAAAACACTTACAAGCTCTCAGCTAAAATGAGTGAGTGCTGGGTTTTCTCTGTGTGTTGTATTAATTTGTTTTGTAATTTTCCCTATGGTTCTTGCACCCAGACCTGTCTGGGGTTAACTGCTTGTGGCTCTGGGGACAGCACAGCTTCCTGTGAGTGCCAGTGGCACCCAGGGCTGGGCATGTTGCAGGGTCATAAGATGTGTACCCGGTCCGGTATGAGAGTGCAGTTCCCTTCCGTGTTTTGTATATGTCTAGGGTGATTACATATTCCTGTGCACCCTTTTTTTGTTTTCAGTTTGTTTGGATTTGAAAGCTTGCATTGTGTGGCTGTTATAGGGTCTCAGGTATTTGGAAAGGACCTTGACGTGGTACCTGAGCTTGTCCCATTTGGCCAGATGCGGTGACTAACCTTTCCAGTTTTGCTTTTAAATCTTAGCTGAGAGCTTGTAAGTGAGTGCTGGGTTTTCTCTGTGTGTTGTATTAATTTGTTTTGTAATTTTCCCTATGGTTCTTGCACCCAGACCTGTCTGGGGTTAACTGCTTGTGGCTCTGGGGACAGCACAGCTTCCTGTGAGTGCCAGTGGCACCCAGGGCTGGGCATGTTGCAGGGTCATAAGATGTGTACCCGGTCCGGTATGAGAGTGCAGTTCCCTTCCGTGTTTTGTATATATATATATATATATATATATAGAGAGAGAGAGAGAGAGAGAGAGAGAGACACTATCTATCAGCCCTGATAATATAGAATATATAATAATCTATATATGTCTAGCACTGTATATATGTGTGTGTGTGTATATATATATATATATATATATATATGTATATATCATTATCCACATATATATGTGTATATATATAATATGTGTGTATATATATATATATATATATATATATACATACATACATACATACATCTATATATATATATATATATATATAGTGCCGCACACAAGTGGTATCAAGCCCGCACACAGAAAAAAATAATTGCACGCACGGAAAAAAAATTAGAGGGAACATTGGTCATGATTGCATTTGGCCTGTCTTGAGGAGTGGCTTTTTTCTTGCAACCCTCCCATACAAGCCACATTTGTGGAGAATTTGTGATATTGTTATCACATCCACACAATGACCACTCTTTGTCATAAATTCCTCCAACTGCTTCAGAGTTGCTGTGGACCTCTTGGTAGCCTCTCTGACTAGTTTCCTCCATGCCTTTCATCCAGTTTTGAGCGACGTCCTGATCCAGAGAGGGTCTGTGTTGTACCAAATACCTTCCACTTCTTGATAATATACTTCACTGTGCTTCTAGGCATTGATAAAGTCTTTGATATTTTCTTGTATCCATCTCCTGACTTGTGCCTGTCCACAACTTTATCACAGAGATCTTTTGACTGTGCCTTGCCACTCATAGATGATTGTTTGCTTCAGTTTCCCTACCAGGGACTGAGATGGTCCAGGAAAGCTCTTTTCATGCTGATCTTATCAATATGTCCACAGCTGATCACAGTTAAAGGTCAAATGGATTTGTGGGTTCCGTTGAGAAGGTGATTAGCTACACCTGATTGAGTTTACAAGTAATTTTAGGAGGGGTTGATTCTTTTTCAAACTCAGTGATTCTGTTTTTTAATTGAATTTATTTTTTTCTGACATGTTGGTGTTATAGCTTTCACTTGGATGTTAACTGTGTCTGTCTTTATTTCGGGATGCAAAGCAACAAAACGTGAACATTTTCAAGGGGGGTAATTATTTTCAATACCCACTGTATATATATATATATATATATATATATATATATATATATATATATATATATATATATATATATATATGTTCATTGGAGCCCTTTGCAGTCAAGTAGATGAAAACATGAAAATTCATACTTATGCAATATTCATATTTAATAAAGTGTTTATTTGTGTATGTACTGTAAATATTTCACATTTCAATGTTCTTCAAATGTTCTAAGTATTTCTAAATATATATTCCTATATGCTGTATATTTGTATATATATATACCTATATAGTTCACCAAAATACCATCAGATATATATAGAAATATGTATTTATGAATAAATAGAACATATTCTTCTATGTGAAAAACATTAGAATGTGAAATCTTCATATTTTCTTCTCGGGTTAGCGCACTTGAAAATATGCTTGTGCGTTTGTGTGTGAGTATGGTGTTAGTTTTATTCAACTTTCATTTACTCCATTGACTTACAGTATATAGGGGAATATGTTATCGGGTGTGCGCAATATTTTAAGTTCGGCTTTTTACACTTATCGGGCTAGCGCGCTAGCGAAAACTGTTTACTTTCAACTTGTAATACAAGCGCTATCGCCTTTCGCAAAAAGCTTACTTCTAAAGGAGTTAGTGCCCGAGCAGAAGTGTTAAATATCGCTCCGCTTGTTGTCTTGCCTTATATGTGCAATAAAAAAATCTGGTATATGGTATCTATAGATCCCTAATAAAGTTTAATTTCTAGTAAACAAGTCCCTCTCTCAAAAAAATATACATTTTTTCGGTATAGTCAGGTGATCACTGTGGTAACAGCAAACACAAAAGTGCTTTTATTTCTGTACTGAACAATGGGGCCTCTCTAATTTATCATAACCATTTCACTTGGCCATTCTCAGTATTATTTACTAAAATCTAAGCAAAAATTATACATTTTTTTAAAGGTTTTGCCACAGCTATCTCACATGCCATAAATTATAAATATAATAATCCCATATTGAGAATCTGTTGGGCCTGCTGAAAAAACAATATATAATTTAGGTGAGTCACTCACTGAAATTAGATTTACAATCAAGTTTAAATGTAGGTAGCCAAAAAAGCTCAATTGGCTCAGCATGGGGGTGAGAAAGCCTTAGCAGCGAAAAGGGATAAGTATGTATATGTATATGCTAATAAGACAAAGGTTTAGAATCCTTACGGCCTATTATTTACTTAGCAATAAAGATCTACTACTCATGCACTAAGCCTGGCCACACATATTTTATTCTATAGATCCATTAACACTTTCTAGTAGGAATGACTTTATTAGTCCATATAGTTTGCCCTTTACCAGAGCGGATCTGACATTTGTTTTTCATTTTCTCTTTGTATTAAGATAAACTTAAAGGGATATGAAACCCACATGTTTTCTTTCATGGATCATTGCATGCAATTTACTCCTATTATCAATTTTTCTTTGTTCTCTTGGTATCTTTATTTAAAAAGCAGGAATTTAAGCTTAGGAGCCGGTTGATTTTTGGTTCAGAACCTGGGTAGCACTATCTGCTATCTTAGGGGTCTTGCATAATGATATATATATTTTTCAGGATCCATACTTTCTTAGAATGCCTTCCACAAATGTCTGTAATTCACCAACAGGAATTCAGTCTTAATAAAATCTCTCATTATGTATCTAATCAGTAACAAAATTTTATGTCATGTTCTCCATTATTTGCAAAGTGAAACAAGAGTGACACCTAGTGACTAAAAGTGTATTGATATTTATTTTTACTTTTATCATTTTTATTATAATATTATAATGATCCAAGTTAATATTGGACCTATCATAAAGAAATAATAGTATTTGCAGGATTAGCATTTTGCATGTAGAATCTCATTATAAAATAGGATACACAACACAGGGAAATGGATTGGACACTGGGACACTAGAAAAAATGACCAGGCACACATCAGACAAAGAAGGAGGCAAGCTATCAAGCCAAGAAGGGGTTAATCTGAGCCAACACCCAAAAGCTGAACATTCTTACCATGGGAAAGATGAGCCACATTATTAAAGGGATAGTAAACCCCACCATTTTCTTTTATGATTTGGATAGAACATACAATTTGAAACAACTTTCCTATGTATTTCTATTATCACATTTTCTTCATTCTCTTGTTATCCATTGCTGAAGGGACAGCATTGCACTACTGACAGGGAGCTGAAAATATCTATTTAGCCAATCACAAGAGACAAATGTGTGCAGGCACCAATTAGCAGCAGCTCCCACTAGTGGAAATAAGAAGGGCAACTCCTAGTGCACAGCAATATGGTAATGCCTCCTCGTTTCGGATCCCAAATGACAGGGTACTCACAATTCGGAGCGCACCCAGTGGTGCGAATGACGCCTACTGGGTTATTGTAGTGACCCAGTGCACGTATCAGACACAGCAGAAAATATAGGCAGTCCTAGTGTGTTCCAGGAGGTAGATCGATGGAGGCCGTAAGATCAATGAGACTCAAGAATGTTGAAAAATAATCAAACTTTATGTAATTAAATAAAAAAGTATAGGGGATAATAAAAATTGTAATACAACAGTAAAAACAATATAGTATTAACGCTACATGTTTCTCGGCGTTAACCACGCCGTTTCCTCAGGCACAGCCTGGGGGGAACCTCAAGGTGTCCGAACAGGCGTTTAGATGCCCCTGTTTGTGCTCCATCGGGCCATTGGGGATTCATCTAGCTGTAGAGGTTAAGGAGCGAATCTGGAAGAGGGAGTACCTGGAATTGTTTCCACTCCTTCCTTTAGATCAAGTTTGGGAGGTGAAGGAGGATGCTAAAGGGGATCAGACAAAAAAAGAGGAGGACAAAAGGAAGTTACCCAAAACGTTTGGCAATTGGTCCAAAGCGTTTTGTATAATGGCTAGCGTTATTTATGAAAAGTTCCCGGATCAAGAAGCTTCCTTGTTTTGCTACCTGGATGAGGTGGCTGGGGGCATGGCGTGGTGGCGCTGTGATGAACAATTTTGTCAGCACTTTGCAGTATGCCCAGAGATGAGGTGGGATGATAGGGACATGGGGATATGACTCGAGATCATGACACCTTTGAGATCGGGGCAGTCCTTTTCGGACCGGCGGGGTAGCAGGAAATGCAGGAGGCAACAGTGCGGACATTGCCATCAGTAAAGGGCTGTGTTTTCAATTCAATGAGTGGTTGTGTAAGTTTGGGTCTGCGTGTAAATACAAGCACGAATGTTTGGTGTGTGGAGGAGCGCACGTGGGGTCCAAATGTTTCAAGCGGGGTAGGGTCCTCTGGAAAACTGGGAAAACAGTTGCTCAGGGCAAGAGAGTAGGAAGGATGGTCTAGAGCGGTACGGTAGGGTAAGGGGGAAGGCGGGGGATGCAGAACTCATGCTCACCGGTTTTAGCTCCGGTTTCCTTATTCCGTGTGAGGGGCAAGGCAGTGGGGCCATTTCTGGCAATTTAAAATTGGCCACGGAATTTCCGGGGGGTGGTGAGGGAAAAAATCAGAAAAGAAGTTGAATTAGGGAGGATGGCGGGACTCTTTTCATTCCCCTCCATTACCAGGTTTGCGGATTTCTCTGCTTGGGGTAGTCCCCAAAAAAGTTCCATGCCAATTCCGTATGATTCACCATCTCTCTTACCCTAAGGGAGAATCGGTGAATGATGGAATTAACCCAATGCTGTCTGCAGTCCACTATGATTCCTTTGATAAGGCGGTCGCATTGGTTCGGGGAGCGGGTTGTGGGGCGCTTTTGGCCAAAGTGGATATCAAAGCAGCATTTAGGCTGTTACCAGTGCACCCGGTGTCACATCATCTCCTGGGGTATTTTTTTGAGGGGGCATACTTTGTGGACCTGTGCTTGTTCATGGGTTGTTCCATATCGTGTGCTTACTTCAAAAAATTCAGTAGCTTCGTCAAATGGGTGGCACGAAAGCAGTCAGGTTTGACTTCGGTCATTCATTATCTGGATGATTTCCTTTTTGTTGGCCCACCAGGGGCAGACAGCTGTAGGCTTCTCATGGAGGCCTTTCAGTCTGTGGCCAGTGACTTTGGTATTCCAGTCATGACGGAAAAGACAAAGAGGCCGGTGACGGCACTGAACTTCTTTGGGATCCAGATTGACTCAGTGGCCATGGAGTGCAGACTACCGGAGGAGAAAGTAGTTGATTTGATGGGAGTTATTGAGCAGGTTCCTATGGGAATTTAATGGGATAGTGGTGATTCAGAGGGACATGGTGGCTGGGGAGTATCTTCATCTGTTTACTGACGCATCCAGAGAGCACGGTTTTAGTGCTTACCTGCACGGAAAATGGTGCACCGATTCTTGGCCGCTATCATGGGTGGAAACAAGGCTAACACGGAACTTGGTTTTCCTGGAGCTTTTTCCTCTCGTGGTAGCGGTGAAGATATGGCATGCAGAATTACGAGACAGGAGGGTGACATTCCATTCAGATAATTTGGGGGTAGTTCACGTGTTGAACAGGCTGTCGGCCAATTCTGTTCTGGTAGTCAGGCTCCTCAGAGTGTTTGTTCTAGAGTGCTTGCACTTCAATGTGTCGTTTAATGGGGTGCACATCCCCGGTCATGCCAATGTTATAGCAGATGCCTTGTCTCGTTTACAGTGGAACCATTTACGGATGGCGGCTCTGGAGGCAGAGAAACTAGGGGTGTCTTGTCCAAGGGAGCTGTGGTGTTTAGATACCCGGGATTGTTAGACTTGGTGAGTGGAGCTTTAGCTCAGAATACTTGGAAAGGTTACAAGGTAGTATGGAGTCAGTGGTTAGCTACATTACGGAAGTGGTGGGAATTTGCAGAAGGAGATGAGCTATGGGTACTATCGAAATGGATTGAGGAACGGTGCAAAAGCAGGTCATCAAAAGCAGTGATTAAGAAAAGGGTGGCGGTATTAGCCTTTTTATTTAAGCTGCTGGGACAGGAAGATTTGACAAAGGTTTTTGCAGTTAGAATGGCAAGTAGGAGTGTGAGTTTAGGAAAACAATCAGCAGATGGGAGGAGACCTGTGGGTTTTTCACTGTTGTCAGATATTGTTCGTTGGTTACCAGACAATTGCCTATGAAGTTTTGAAGTGACGCTGTTCCGTACAGCGTTTGTTTTGGCTTTTTTCAGAGCCTTTATGATTTCTGAGTTAGTGCCGCAGAGTAGAGATGGTGGAGGGGGGCTACAGTTCCGCGACGTGAGTGTGCTAGGAAACGTGGCTGAAGTGTGGCTGCGCAGATCAAAGACAAATAGGCAGGGTGCTGGGAAACTAATAAGATTGTTTAAAAAAGGAGGAGAGTGTTGCCCTATTGGGGCGGTAAAATAATTTTTAGGAATACGGGCCGAGATACAGGGCACGTTCCTTATTCATGAGGACGGGAGGGCACTGTCACATTTTCAACTTGTGGTGGTATTTCGTAAGGCTTTAAGGGCGTTGGGGTTGCCGGAAGCGGCATTTAGCTCCCACTCTTTTAGAATTGGGGCAGCAACAGAAGCGCATGAGAGAGGTTTGGGGGAGGATGTGATAAAGCAGATTGGGAGATGGAAGTCTGAGTGTTTTAGGAGGTATGTTAGACCTAATTACATTGTTTAGTTTTGTTTTTGGTTCCTTTGGCAGGTGCAGCGACTTGCTGGATAGTCGGCCATTCTTTCATTTAAAGGGTGCAGAGGGCGGCTGGAACTACAGGAAAAGGAGTGCAATTGGGTTGGGATGAAGCGGAGGTGAAATTTAAATGGTTTGGAGTGAGAGGCCTATGGTGGGACCAGCTTGTGGGCTTAGTGGTGGATTATGCCCGGCTGTTCAGGCTGCCTTCCATTCTGGTAGTGCATGCTGGGATAATGACTTGGTATTCATGTCCCAAAAAGACCTAATTGATAGAATTAAAAGGGATTTAAGTAGGTTAGTTCAGCTGTTCCCTGGTTTGGTAGTAGTATGGTCTGAAATTGCTCCTCGAGTAGTGTGGAAGGCGGCCTGGAGTATCAAGAGTTTAGAATCGTCCAGAAAAAAAGTGAATAGGGTAGTTTTGAGTTTTGTTGCCAGATTAGGGGGGTTGGCATTTGCCATGTTGAATTTGAAATATGTACAAATAAAATACAACATAATGCTTGTTCTTTAAGACTTCCCACATAGATTGTAAAGGCATGTCACTTTACACATTGGAATATAATGCTTTACATTAAATATAAATGATATCAACATAAAATAACTGCTAAAACAGCCAAAATATTATCAGACATCCCAACCTGCAAAAGCTAATTTCAGGGAGATGGCTTCACCCGCTAATAAGCTGTCACCCCCCCCCCCTCCAGTTATATATTGGACACCTTAAAACCCTAAATAAGATAGAGACTTAGGGGCATATGTATCAAGCTCCGTATGGAGCTTGATGCCCCGTGTTTCTGGCGAGTCATCAGACTTGTCCGTCTGCTCTGAGCAGGCGGACACACATCGCCGGAAATCAACCCGATCGAGTACGATCGGGTTGATTGACACCCCCCTTCTGGCGGCCGATTGGCCGCGAGTCTGCAGGGGGCGGCGTTGCACCAGCAGCTCTTGTGAGCTGCTGGTGCAATGCTGAATACGGCGAGCGTATTGCTCGCCGTATTCAGCAAAGTCTGGCGGACCTGATCCGTACTGTCGGATCAGGTCCACCAGACTTTGATAACTTGGGGCCTTATAATTAAAGTAGCTTCCCACTAAAGTCACATTAAAAAAGTAGCTTTATTGCACAACCAAATACAACAAACCTATTTTCCAGTGATCGTACGCTTGTTGAATGCTTAAATATTTTAGAATACATAGTTTATTTACGTGCAGTAAATAAGATAGTATTTGTGTTTTATTGTATTAGACTAAGGCCTCAATGATTGAAAGCTCTCTGGGCTGGCGAGATTATTAAAGAATGCTCGCCAGTCCTTCTATTTCCCTTGTGGAATGATCTAAAGCCATTTTTTACCCTGAAACAGGGTGTCTCGCTAAGGGGCGTATACTGCATTTTCATATGAAATGTGCACAACAAAATTCGTATTTTAAACATTATACAAAACAAATATTTGAATCATTCACACAAAAATAAGCAGGGAAAAATTGTATTGTTAAGGTGCATCAAAAATCGTAACAAAATTCTTCACCAAAAATCGTATGTTAACAAAAACGTAAAATTAGTATCTAATTTACACAGGAATAAATCAAATTAAATATTCACAGCGTAAATCGTAATTGTAGTACACTGAATGTGCAAAAACAACACAGAAATTTGAATTTATAAATACAAAATGCAAAGCGTAATTGTTGTTTTTTCGTAAAATGGGCTGAACATGGGCGTTCCATGGGCGTATATGACAATGTCTCACTAATCCCAGCGTAATTCTATAAAGATTTTCGCACTGCAGATATCACAGTTTTTTCTCGCCAACTAAAAGGTGGCGAGCTTTTGTCAAAACAATACGAACACTTATAACCCCAATAGAAAAACAAATGCATACGAACATATAGGCGAATGTAAGATGTTATAAGCAGAAAGCAGCGTAATGTGAGTTATATTGGCTGCAGGATTTTAATTTTAAAGTGCTCCCCCTGCTCTCTGCTAACTTCGCACTAAGGAGCGAAGTTTCCCTATCCAGCAAGCTCCATTACTTTTAAAAGGAGCCATCTCGCAACTCGCAGGGACTGCCCCTTTTTTACGATCATTGCATCGGGGCAGCCCTGCGAGTGTCAGCGAGAAAAAGAAGGTTTGAGCTGGCGAACAATATATCATCGAGCCCTAAGTGGGGGCTTTTTGGTTACTGATGCTTTGAGGGTTCTATAACGTCCCAGCAACTAAAGGCATTCCTTAAAGAAACACTTTTCCGGATTTGGGCCACATTGGATCATGGTACTTGGAGCTTCAGGGAGATTGCACTTCATTTGCTGGCATCAGGGAGCCGCTATTAGAATCAGGGAGACTCCCTGAACTTCAGGGAGAGTTGGGATGCCTGTATTATGAACTTTCACTTTTTAGCTAACTGCAGTAGTATTAAAGGGACATAATACTCATATGCTAAATCACTTGAAACTGATGCAGTATAACTGTAAAAAGATGACAGGAAACTATCAGCTATCTCTATGTAAAAAAGGAAAATATTTTACCTCACAATGTCCTCAGCTCAGCAGAGTAAGTTCTGTGTAAAAAGTTATACTCAGCTGCTCCCAGCTGCAGGTAAAAAAAAAATAATGAAGAAATGAACAGCAGCCAATCAGCATCAGCAGTGCCGAGGTCATGAACTCTTACTGTGATCTCATGAGATTTTCATAGTAAACTTCCTTAAACTAAAATAGGGAAATAAAATGAGTGTGCACGAAGCTCATTCCCTTGCCTGTCTCGGGACAGACATACTGATTTGCTGCTTAAAGTCCTTTGCAATGGGGTGTGAATACTTAGGACATTTTGAGGTAAAATATCTTTCTTTTTTACATAGAGATGTTCAGGTGATATTTTCTAGTCAGCTTTTTACAGCTATGCTGCATCACTTTCAAGTGTTTCAACATTTGGGTATCATTGCCCTTTAACCACCTATAAATTAATATTAACATTCAGAAAAATCACTGAGAAATAAGCTAGAAAACTTCATTAGCTGCTTATTACTATAGGGAGAACTGTATTTTCTTCCTATATATATTATCTTCCAAACTTAGGTAAATTGCATAACATCAGAAAAACACCCTTCATTACATAATCCTTCTTTACTTTAACAAGAGGAACAAGTGCATCATAATAAGTGTCCCACTGCAACAGTTCCTTACTCTTTAGTTCTACATGCAAGTTATTGAAGGGACATGAAACACAACATTTTTCTTTCAAGATTCAGATAGAGAATACAATTTAAAAAAAAGTTTATAATTTACTTTTATTATTAAATTTGATTTGTTCTCTTGTTATTCTTTGCTGGAGAGATATCTAGATAGAAAGCGTGCACACGTCTGGAGCACTACATGACAGGAAATAGTGCTACCATCTAGTGCTCTTGCTTATGTAGCACTGCGGAATCTGTTGGCGCTCTTCAAATAACCTATAATAATAATAATGTATAACATTCTTGCAAAACTGCTGCCATATAGTGAAGTACAATCCTGAACTTACCCTCCTGCTTTTTCAACAAAGGATAACAAGAAAACAAAGACAATTTGCTAATAGAAGTAAATTGGAACATTGTTTAAAATTGTATGTTCTATCTTAATCATGAAAGAAAAAAATGGGGTTTTATGTCCTTTTAAATAAGAAATAAAATGTTGGAAATATTAATAAAGACATCTCAAGTGGCTGGCTGTTTGTTACATGTACTATTGATAGTTTAGGTGACCTGCTAGCCATGAAGAAGGGTACCAAAAAGAAAACTAAAACTTCCTTTATATCTACTGTTCAAATGAAACATATTCATATTACTTTAGTAATGTAGACCATCATCAATATATTGGCCAATATGTATGGATGATCTTTTTAATGGTTCTTAACCCCTTCGTGACCAGAGCACTTTTCCATTTGTTGACCGTCTGGGACCAAGGTTATTTTTACATTTCTGCGGTGTTTGTGTTTAGCTGTAATTTTCCTCTTACTCATTTACTGTACCCACACATATTATATACCGTTTTTATCACCATTAAATGGACTTTCTAAATATACCATTATTTTCATCATATCTTATAATTTACTATAAACAAATTTATAAAATATGAGGAAAAAATTGAAAAAACACACCTTTTCCAACTTTGACCCCCAAAATCTGTTACACATCTAAAACCACCAAAAAACACCCATGCTAAATAGTTTCTAAATTTTGTCCTGAGTTTAGAAATACCCAATGTTTACATGTTTTTTGGTTTTTTTGCAAGTTATAGGGCAATAAATACAAGTAGCACTTTGCTATTTCCAAACCACTTTTTTTTCAAAATTAGCGCTAGTTACATCGGAACACTGATATCTGTCAGGAATCGTTGAATATCCCTTGACATGTATATATATTTTTAGAAGACATCCCAAAGTATTGATCTAGGCCCATTATGGAATATTTCATGCCACCATTTCACTGCCAAATGCGATCAAATAAAAAAAATCGTTCACTTTTTTCACAAATTTTTTCACAAACTTTAGGTTTCTCACTGAAATTATTTACAAACAGCTTGTGCAATTATGGCACAAATGGTTGTAAATGATCCTCTGTTCATAAATAGCAGACATATATGGCTTTGGCGTTGCTTTTTGGTAATTAGAAGGCCTCTAAATGCCACTGCGCACCACACGTGTATTATGCCCAGCAGTGAAGGGGTTAATTAGGGAGCATGTAGGGAGCTTGTAGGGTTAATTTTAGCTTTAGTTTAGTGTAGTAGACAACCCAAAGTATTGATCTAGGCCTATTTTGGTATATTTCATGCCACCATTTCACCGCAAAATGCTATCAAATTTAAAAAAAACGTTAAATTGTTCACAATTTTAGGTTTCTCACTGAAATTATTTACAGCTTGTGCAATTATGGCACAAATGGTTGTAAATGATTCTCTGGGATCCCCTTTGTTAAAAAATAGCAGACATATATGGGTTTGGTGTTGCTTTTTGGTAATTAGAAGGCCGCTAAATGCCGCTGCGCACCACACGTGTATTATGCCCAGCAGTGAAGGGGTTAATTAGGGAGCTTGTAGGGTTAATTTTAGCTTTAGTGTAGTGTAGTAGACAACCCAAAGTATTGATCTAGGCCAATTTTGGTATATTTCATGCCATCATTTCACCGCCAAATGCGATCAAATTAAAAAAATTGTTCACTTTTTCACAATTTTAGGTTTCTCACTGAAATTATTTACAAACAGCTTGTGCAATTATGGCACAAATGGTTGTAAATGCTTCTCTGGGATCCCCTTTGTTCAGAAATAGCAGACATATATGGCTTTGGCGTTGCTTTTTGGTAATTAGAAGGCCGCTAAATGCTGCTGCACACCACACGTGAATTATGCCTAGCAGTGAAGGGGTTAATTAAGTAGCTTGTAGGGAGCTTGTAGGGTTAATTTTAGCTTTAATGTAGAGATCAGCCTCCCACCTGACACATAACACCCCCTGATCCCTCCTAAACAGCTCTCTTCCCTCCCCCACCCCACAATTGTCCCCGCCATCTTACGTACTGGCAAAATGTCTGCCAGTACTAAAATAAAAGGTATCTTTTTAATTGTTTTTATGTTTTTTAGCATATTTACATATGCTGCTGTGTAGAATCCCCCCTTAGCCCCAAAACTCCCTGATCCCCCCCAACAGCTCTCAAACCCTCCCCCTCTACCATATTGTCCGCCATCTTAGGTACTGGCAGCTGTCTGCCAGTACCCAGTTTACAAAAAAAATGTTTGTTTGTTTTTTTTCTGTAGTGTAGCTTCCCCCCTCAAACACCAACCCCCACCCCCTCCTAGATACCTTAGATTAATTTGATAAAACTTCCCTCCCCTTCTCTCCCACTTTTCTAAAAAAAAAAATTTGTAGAGTAGCGGTTCCCACCCGCACCTGCACCCGCCCCGCGCCCCCTGTTCACGCACATGCATCCGTGCGCATCCCTGGCTACCCCACTCATGATCCTGCACCCCTCTTGCATCAGCCATGCATCAATGGCCGCCCACCACCTCCCACGTCGGCACCCACCCACCAACTATTGTGGCCATTGATGTCCGATGCAGAGAGGTCCACAGAGTGGCTCTCTCTGCATCGGTGGGGTAAAAAGTGTATTGCAGAGATGCCTGAATATCGAGGATCACTTCCAGAGCTTCCAGAGCTTCAAACCCCAGAGGACATGCCATGAACGTCCTTGGTCATTGAGGGTGTTTTTTTGTAGGGCGTTCCTGGCACGTCCTTGGTGGTTAAAGGGTTAAAGGGACATGAAACCCACAATTTTTATTTCATGATTCAGATAGAGTATACAATTTTAAACAACTTTCCATTTTACTTGTATTATTTAATTTGCTTCCTTCTCTTGTTATCCTTTGCTGAAAGCTTTATCTAGGAAAGCTCAGGAACAGCAGAGAACCTAGGTTTTACCTGTTGATTGGTAGCTGCATAGTTATATTGATTGTGATTGGCTCACCCGTGAGTTCAGTTAGAAACCATTAGTGCATTGCTACTACTTCAACAAATGATACAAAGAGAATTAAACACATTAGATAATAGGAGAATTAAACAAATTAGATAATAGAAGTAAAATAGGAAGTTGTTTAAAATTGTATTCTCTATCTGAATCAGGAAAGACAAAAATTTGGGTTTCATGTCCCTTTAAGTCCAAAGTAATGTCTGACATGAACTAAAATCTTCTTATTTTTATCCAGATCCCTTACCATTATAAGATCTTCTGCTATTACTTCTGCGTGTGTCAGGTCCGACCTGGCTCTCTATGAGTTGCGCAAAGTAGAGGTCCTGGGTTGGAGTAGTCAACATTGCAAGGTGTGCTTTTTCAGTGCAGTGGATGTTCATGTGTCAGATGATATTAGTAAATAATATCTACTCTTAAGTTTAGGGTTGTTATGATGAGTGATCAGTAAAAGATTCCACTCAAAAGAAAAGAGAGAAAAAAAGGTTAGTGAAAATTCTTTCCTTAATTATAGGTATTTTCTACCCCAGTTATCTTGTAACAACCGACAATTTTTAATCTGTTTTACCTAACAGATTAAACAATACCCATAACTATCAAATATTAGTTCACACAAAAGGTTTTATTAATAATTACAAACAAATATAACAATTAACACCTCAAGATCCAGGAAGCATCTGCTAAAAATTTAATTTAGGATCTTTACACAATTTATACACATCTCAAACCAATCAGCTTTTCAAACTTTTAGTTTTCTCATAATGTTTTCAACAATTTGCATGACATATAGACAATTCTATTTTAACTCTACTCTTACGTAGTTCAATGGCGTGACATAATAGAAATTTAAAATAAACTTTTCTAACTACAATTCGAAGCCCTGTGGATCAGCCAATGGGGGTGAAACGCGTGTAGGTGGTGGACAGGCGCTCTGATGTCTGATGGTGATTGTGGGACCTTCCTTGCCTCAGTGAAATGCTTTTCTTGGGAGCCAAACTCTGGTAACTGGAGCATGGAGCAAACCTTTCTCTGGAGCAGCGACAAGTATTCTCTGGCAGGAGAACGACTTTAAGGAGAGATATTTCTTGGTCCAAGTGGAACCGCTACCTGTGGAGCTTGCTTGCTACTTATGCCGGCTATCCAGACTGCTTGTCTACAGCTCAGCTTTTCCCTTATATGTGCATCACCTTCACTTGCTGTGCAGTACATTCTGCCTTTTGACGACTTTATATTACCTGCTCTTGTGCTCTACGACTCTGATATGGCATGTGAATGTATGATTGCCTATGCTTTTGTAGCACACCTTACCTGCTTTCCTACTGCTTTAAAGTTAACTAACTTGTTCGTTTTGCATGCATAGATCCCCAAGTAAACCTGTCAAGTAGCCTGTATATTATAGGGTCTGGTGCAGCAGGGTGTTGCATGCTACTTGGCTTCACTTTTGCCTAGATTTAGAGTTCTGCGTTAGCCGTCAAAAGCAGCGTTAAGGGGTCCTAACGCTGCTTTTGGCCACCCGCTGGTATTTAGAGTCGGCCAGGAAAGGGTCTACCGCTCACTTTCAAGCCGTGACTTTTCCATACCGCAGATCCCTTTACGCCAATTGCTTATCCTATCTTTTCAATGGGATCTTCCTAACGCTGGTATTTAGAGTCTTGGCTGAAGTGAGCGGTAGACCCTCTACCGACAAGACTCCTAACGCCCATGGAAAGGCTGTGGTTAAGAGCTTTATGGGCTAACGCCGGTATATAAAGCTCTTAACTACAGTGCTCTAAAGTACACTAACACCCATAAACTACCTATGTACCCCTAAACCGAGGTCCCCCCACATCGCCGCCACTATAATAAATATTTTTAACCCCTAATCTGCCGACTGCACATCGCCGCCACCTACATTATCCCTATGAACCCCTAATCTGCTGCCCCTAACATTGCCGACACCTACATAATATTTATTAACCCCTAATCTGCCCCCCCCCCCCAACGTCGCCGCCACCTAACTTCAAGTATTAACCCCTAATCTGCCGACCGGACCTCGCCGCTACTATAATAAATGTATTAACCCCTAAAGCTAAGTCTAACCCTAACACCCCTCTAACATAAATATAATTTATATTAAATGAAATAATATTCCTAAAATTAACTAAATTATTCCTATTTAAAACTAAATACTTACCTAAAAAATAAACCCTAATATAGCTACAATAGGGAGGGGTTGTATTTTTTTTTACAGGTAAAAGAGCTCATTACTTTGGGGCATGCCCCGCAAAAAGCCCTTTTAAGGGCTGGTAAAAGAGCTGATTACTTTGTACTGTAGAATAGGGTAGGGACTTTTATTATTTTTTTATTTTATTAGGGGGCTTAGATTAGGTGTAATTAATTTAAAATTCTTGTAATATTTTTTTATTTTTTGTAATTTAGTGGGGGGGGGTTTGTATTATAGAATAGTTTTTTTAATTGTATTTAATTGTAGGTAATTTATTTAATTAATTTAATGATCGTGTAGTGTTAGGTCTAATTGTAACTTAGGTTAGGATTTATTTTACAGGTAATTTTGTAATTATTTTAACTAGGTAGCTATTAAATAGTTATTAACTATTTAATAGCTATTGTACCTAGTTAAAATAAATACAAAGTTGCCTGTAAAATAAATATAAATCCTAAAATAGCTACAATGTAACTATTAGCTATATTGTAGCTATATTAGGGTTTATTTTATAGGTAAGTATTTAGTTTTAAATAGAAATAATTTAGTTAATTTTAGTAATATTATTTTGTTAAATATAAATTATATTTATGTTAGAGGGGTGTTAGGGTTAGATTTATGTTTAGGGGTTAATAACTTTATTATAGTAGCGGCGATGGTGCAGACGGGAGATTAGGGGTTAATAATTGTAGGTAGGTGGTGGCAATGTTAGGGAGGGCAGATTAGGGGTTAATACATTTATTATAGTGGCGGCGAGGTCGGGTCGGCAGATTAGGGGTTAATAAGTGTAGGTAAGGTAGCGGCGACATTGGGGGGGCAGATTAGGGGTTAATAAATATAATATAGGTGTCGGCGGTGTTAGGGGCAGCAGATTAGGTGTTCATAGGGATAATATAGGTTGCGGCGGTGTCCGGTTGCGGCGGTGTCCGGAGCGGTTAATAATAATATGCAGGGGTCAGCGATAGCGGGGGCGGCAGATTAGGGGTTAATAAGTGTAAGGTTAGGGGTGTTTAGACTCGGGGTTCATGTTAGGGTGTTAGGTGCAGACTTAGAAAGTGTTTCCCCATAGGAAACAATGGGGCTGCTCTAGAAGCCGAACGCTGCTTTTTTGCAGGTGTTAGGTTTTTTTTCAGCCAGCTCAGCCCCATTGTTTCATATGGGGATATCGTGCACGAGCACGTTTTCCCAGCTTACCGCTACCATAAGCAACGCTGGTATTGAGAGTTGAAGTGGAGCTAAGTTCGGCTCAACGCACCCTTTTTTGAGCCTAACGCAGCCCCTCAGACAACTCTAAATACCAGCGTTGTCTTAAGGGTGTGTTGGGAAAAAAATCAGCGTTAGCTACGCGGGTCTTTACCGACAAAACTCTAAATCTAGCCGTTTGTGATGTGCCTTCAGTTTGATTTTTATGTCTTGGTTTTTGCATATATTTAGGCATTGCTAAATGTTTGCACATTGCACATTAGGATATGTGCCATGACGATAGCCATGATATACCTGTATGCAGGATATGTATCGTCACAATTAAGACTTACTTTATATCTTATAAAAGAGTGCTGAATTCCCTTACTTTTTGTGCCTGGATTAATATATCCTAGGTATCTTTCTTTGGTTTTTAAAATCATATTGAACTCTGGGTGTGCACTACATATATTTATATATATCTAATGACAAACACATACAATTTAACTCTTTTGGGTTTGCCATAATTTTAAAGCTTGTATAAAGCCCACAATGGTTTTATATTAAAGGCACAGTCAACACCAAAATGTTTGTTGTTTAAAACAATAGATAATCCCTTTATTGCCCATTCCACAGTTTTGTATAACCAAACACAGTTATAAAAATATACCTTTTACCTCTGTGATTAACTTGTATCTAAGCCTCTGCAGATTGCCTCCTTATTTCAGTTCTTTTGATAGACTTGAATTTTAGCCAATCAGCGCTGACTCCTAGGTAACTTTACGTGCATGAGCTCAATGTTATCTATATGACACACATGAACTAACTTTTTCCCTCTGTGATTACCTTGTATCTAAGCCTCTGCAGACTGCCCCCTTATTTCAGTTCTTTTGATAGACTTGCATTTTAGCCAATCAGTGCTGACTCCTAGGTAACTTCACGTGCATGAGCTCAATGTCATCAATGTTATCTATATGACACACATGAACTAAATGAAAAATGAAAGTATCAGTTAGATAGTTAAGTACTTTATCCATATCAAAAGTAACGCTAGTGTTCCCATAGAATTCCCGTGAATGTTTGTTGATATTTTGGGACTGCAGTCTTAACTAAACTATGGCTAAACTACAGGGAGTGCAGAATTATTAGGAAAGTTGTATTTTTGAGGATTAATTTTATTATTGAACAACAACCATGTTCTCAATGAACCCAAAAAACTCATTAATATCAAAGCTGAATATTTTTGGAAGTAGTTTTTAGTTTGTTTTTAGTTTTAGCTATTTTAGGGGGATATCTGTGTGTGCAGGTGACTATTACTGTGCATAATTATTAGGCAACTTAACAAAAAACAAATATATACCCATTTCAATTATTTATTTTTACCAGTGAAACCAATATAACATCTCAACATTCACAAATATACATTTCTGACATTCAAAAACAAAACAAAAACAAATCAGTGACCAATATAGCCACCTTTCTTTGCAAGGACACTCAAAAGCCTGCCATCCATGGATTCTGTCAGTGTTTTGATCTCTTCACCATCAACATTGCGTGCAGCAGCAACCACAGCCTCCCAGACACTGTTCAGAGAGGTGTACTGTTTTCCCTCCTTGTAAATCTCACATTTGATGATGGACCACAGGTTCTCAATGGGGTTCAGATCAGGTGAACAAGGAGGCCATGTCATTAGATTTTCTTCTTTTATACCCTTTCTTGCCAGCCACGCTGTGGAGTACTTGGACGCGTGTGATGGAGCATTGTCCTGCATGAAAATCATGTTTTTCTTGAAGGATGCAGACTTCTTCCTGTACCACTGATTGAAGAAGGTGTCTTCCAGAAACTGGCAGTAGGACTGGGAGTTGAGCTTGACTCAATCCTCAACCCGAAAAGGCTCCACAAGCTCATCTTTGATGATACCAGCCCAAACCAGTACTCCACCTCCACCTTGCTGGCGTCTGAGTCGGACTGGAGCTCTCTGCCCTTTACCAATCCAGCCACGGGCCCATCCATCTGGCCCATCAAGACTCACTATCATTTCATCAGTCCATAAAACCTTAGAAAAATCAGTCTTGAGATATTTCTTGGCCCAGTCTTGACGTTTCAGCTTGTGTGTCTTGTTCAGTGGTGGTCGTCTTTCAGCCTTTCTTACCTTGGCCATGTCTCTGAGTATTGCACACCTTGTGCTTTTGGGCACTCCAGTGATGTTGCAGCTCTGAAATATGACCAAACTGGTGGCAAGTGGCATCTTGGCAGCTGCACGCTTGACTTTTCTCAGTTCATGGGCAGTTATTTTGCGCCTTGGTTTTTCCACACGCTTCTTGCAACCCTGTTGACTATTTTGAATGAAACGCTTGATTGTTCGATGATCACGCTTCAGAAGCTTTGCAATTTTAAGAGTGCTGCATCCCTCTGCAAGATATCTCACTATTTTTGACTTTTCTGAGCCTGTCAAGTCCTTCTTTTGACCCATTTTGCCAAAGGAAAGGAAGTTGCCTAATAATTATGCACACCTGATATAGGGTGTTGATGTCATTAGACCACACCCCTTCTCATTACAGAGATGCACATCACCTAATATGCTTAATTGGTAGTAGGCTTTCGAGCCTATACAGCTTGGAGTAAAACAACACGCATAAAGAGGATGATGTGGTCAAAATACTAATTTGCCTAATAATTCTGCACTCCCTGTATGGCTATATGTCAGTAGTCCATCTGTACCCTAGTATGCAAATCTACAGAGCCAATGGGAATGACTCTCTGAGTTAATGGCTAATACAATGTGTTAAAATTAGTAAAGCTCTATAGAGTACACATTTTACCTGAAATGTGGTACATATATGTTTAGGTTGCACATAATAGATTCAGGAATAGGAAAGGTGTCATATGGGACTATAGGTGCATCAAATGCCTGTATAAAAATACCTGTACAGAAATTACCTGTATAAAAAATACATACCCCAAGTGCCCTTACATATACACAGGGTTTTAGCATGTATAAATTATAGAACCTATATACTGCTCAGAGTACGCTAAGAATATAGGGATATAAGTGCTATCTAGATTAGTCTCAAACAGCTTGGAAATACACCAAAAACATAAAAATTAACATAGAAATTGAATATACTGTTCCCTGAATGTATGCATGTGTGCCATACATACCACTCCACATACACATCTCAGTGCTATATAAACACATAATTATTCATGTATACACGTAAATACTTATATATAGCTATATATATATATATATATATAGAGAGAGAGAGAGAGAGAGAGAGAGAGAGAGAGAGAGAGAGAGAAAATAACTCATTGTGTAAACCATTTACAAATCTAAACAATTCAGAAGACTTGCTTTAAACCTAGAAATTCTCTGACTACACTGTTTCCAATGCAGCAAAGAAATCTGGGTAAGATATGCAAATAAGGTTCACAATGACTCACCTTTTTACTTTTAGCCTGCTTTTAAAACAGACTTCCCTTTATGCCATAGCACTGCTGCATTATACAGCTTTTATGCTTAGCTAGGGTTAGTACAGTGACTCAGACCAATCCCAGTACAGCTGTTTCGTGGTTATTGCCACTCATCAGCTGGGAGTAGGCTGAGTCACTGCTTGGTAAAGTTCATTTCTGGGGGAAATTCAACAACAATTAAAATTATGGGGAGGCGAAAAGTGAGTTTAAAATCCTCCACTAAATACAAAATATAGAGAAAATAACTCATTGTGTAAACCATTTACAAATCTAAACAAGTCAGAAGACTTGCTTTAAACCTATAAACTCTCTGACTACACTGTTTCCAATGCAGCAAAGGACGTTGCTAAACAAACAAGTTTGCTTAATATAGCATCATACAAATAGGATGACATAGTGCAAATATTGAGTAAAAACTAACACGTATTATTTGTGATCAAACAGACAATGGTTATTGTTATGGAGTTATTATGCAAATAATGTGACTCTGTTTGTTTATGGTAATATTGCATTGCCTTATACTTCCTGTTTCCTGTTCCTACCTCTGACCTGGATGTAGTTCTTTAGTTCAATATGATTCCTCACACTAACAGCTTGTAGTGTCTTTATTTCTATACATGAAACATGGTGTCAGAAGTAACTAAAATCAGGACTGAGCCTCTTGTTTGGAGAACAGCAGCTTTAAGATACAGCACAGCTTTGTGAGTTACAGCCTAAAACGTTTTTTTTTTTTTTTTCCTGATACAGACAGCAGACCGACAGCATAAACATTGCAATGCAGCGACAACACATAATCAAACCGCAGCAACAACGCCGCCAGTTTAGCACAAATACTGCAAACCCTACTGCATGCAAATATTGTGGGACTGTGCATCAAAGAATTAAAGAGCAATGTCCAGCTTATGGGAAGTCTTGTAGGTCTTGTGGAAGAACAAATCACTTTGCTAATGTTTGTTTGGCAAGTAAAAGACAGCCATCACTAGGAAAGTTACACACCATTGAGAACACATCTGCATATGAGGAAGAGCCACACTCAGCTGAAGTGATATACAGTAGTGAATTGATCGGCACTGTGCAAGCCAGAGGAAAGAAATGGTTTGTCACTTTAACTTTAAATAAAAAGCCCCAATCCTGCCAGCTCGATTCAGGAGCAACATGTGATGTAATGTGTTTGAGAGACAAAATGATGTTAGCACCAGAAGTGCGTCTACTGCAAAGTGACACCAGACTAAAGTTATACTCAGGTGAGATTATGAAATCTCTAGGACTCTTCAGGACAGAATGTGTCATACGTGGAAGGACACACAAGCTAGAGTTTGAAATTGTGGAAGCCTGCCAAAAGCCACTGTTATCCGGCTCAACCTGTGAGCATCTAGTGCTGATGCATTTCTCTATCCCCGCAGAGCTCAACGTGATAGACAATCAATTCAAAGGGCCCTTTACAAAACATTTGCTATTAAAGGAATTCAGTGATGTTTTTACTGGGCCAGTAGAATCTGTACCAGGGGAAGTTCATTTTGACCTTGACATGAGTGTCCCTCCAGTACAATGTGCACAGCGTAATGTGCCAGTGGCCATAAAACAGGCAGTTAAGGCGCAGCTTGACCAGTATGAGGCTGATGGACATTTAGCAACAGTGACTGAACCAACTGATTGGATAAGTAACATGGTGATTGTAAAGAAGCCTGAGAAGTTAAGAATATGCATAGATCCCAAATTCTTGAATCAGGCACTGAGGCGATCTCACTACATCATGCCAACTCTCGAGGATGTTTTGTACAAGCTGCCTAAGGCACGTCTGTTCACGCTTGTTGGTGCCCGTGATGCATTTTTACAATGTAAGTTGGATAATGCAAGTAGCTACATGACAACCTTCTGGACTCCCTGGGGCAGAAAAAGATGGCTCAAGTTGCCTTTTGGAGTATCAGTTGCACCAGAGGTGTATCAACGTAAGCAACATGAACTATTAGCTGGACTCAGTGGTATTGAACCAATAGCTGATGACATCCTTGTGGTTGGTTGTGGGGACACAGATAGTGAAGCAGAGCAAGATCATGATGGCAAATTATTAGAACTAATGAATCGTTGTAGGCAGGTGAAACTAAGACTTGGCATGAAAAAACTGCAATTCAAGGTCAAAGAGGTCCGCTTCCATGGGCACATACTATCCTTTGAGGGTTTGAAGGCTGACCCAGAAAAAATCAGAGCTATACTGAATATGCCACAGCCAGCGAATGTGAAATCCCTGCAGCGCTTCATAGGATTTGTTACCTACCTATCAAAATTCCTACCACACCTCTCAGAGGTTTGCGAGCCGTTGAGAAGGCTTCTGGACAAGGATGCAGTTTGGCATTGGCTTCCTAAGGATGATAATGCAGTGCAGGACATCAAACGTTTGGTCACAGATACACCTGTCCTGAAGTACTATGATGTGACAAAACCTGTAACTATTCAAAGTGATGCAAGCAAAAGTGGATTAGGGTGTTGCCTATTGCAAGCTGATCAGCCTATCGCTTTTGCTTCAAGGGCACTGACCCTTACTGAGCAAAACTATGCACAAATCGAAAAGGAATGTCTGAGTATTGTGTTTGCCTGCCAGCGCTTTCATCACTACCTCTATGGTCGTGACGAGATCACTGCAGAAACTGACCATAAGCCTCTGATATCTATTTTCAAGAAACCACTTTTGTGTGCACCAAAACGTCTACAGAGCATGTTGCTCACATTACAAAATTATTGCCTAAATGTTGTCTATAAACCTGGACCTGAAATGTACATTAGTGACACTCTTAGCAGAGCTACAGCAGCAAGTAGTTCACCTGAGAGTGCACAACACACAGTTTGCAGTGTTCAACAGGATCTGGATGTCCTGTCGCAGATTAATCATTCAGACTATTTAAACGTCACAGACCAACGATTGTTTCAGATAAGACAGCACACAGAAATTGACGAGCGTTTGCTGTTGTTCTGAATGGTTGGCCAGATTCAAAGGCAGAGGTGGCATTAATTGTAAGAGAATATTGGACTTTCCAAAACGAAATCGGCATTCAGGATGGTGTACTGTACAAGGGGTCAAGGGTCATCATTCCTAAATCATTAAGATCGGAGATGCTGACGCGTATTCATGCCAGTCACATTGGTGGTGAAGCATGCTATAGACAGGCACGAGATACCCTATATTGGCCTAACATGCAAAATGAGATCAGAGACTTTGCTAGCCGTTGTTCAGCATGCAATGAATATGCGCAGGCACAACAGAAAGAACCCATGATGTCACATGTGCTGCCCATACGGCCTTGGCAAATTGTAAGCATGGATTTACTGAATTATGCTGGGCAAGATTTTCTACTAATCGTTGATCACTATTCTGACTTTTGGGAGATTGAGCTTCTTCCCGACCTGTCTGCTGAAACTACAATCAAGCGTTGTAAAGCACAGTTTGCACGTCATGGACAGCCAGACAGGGTAATCTCAGATAATGGACCTCAGTTTGCATGTGAGCAATTCAGACGGTTCTCTACAGATTGGGGGTTTGAGCATCTTACCTCTTCCCCGCGGCACCCTCAAGCTAATGCCAAAGCGGAATCAGCTGTAAAGATAGTGAAGAATCTTTGCAAAAAGGCCAAGTATGAAGGTAATGACCGATGGAAAGCCATTCTACATTGGAGGAACACCCCAACTGAAGGCATGGACAGCAGTCCTGCACAGCGCTTGATGTCAAGGAGGCTGAAGACTTCATTGCCAGTGGCAAATAAATTACTTGAACCTTGTGTGGTAACAGGGGTACTGGAGAAGCTACGACAGAGGAAACAGATCTCCAAACTGACATACGATGTGTCTGCCAAAGACTTACCTGAACTAAGCATTGGAGAGCCAATCCGTATGAAGCCGCTCCCTGGTGACAGGACTGGTCGCTGGAGACTGGGTACCTGTGTTCAGAGGGTTGCTCCTCGCTCATATCTTGTGGATGTGGAAGGCAGTCTCTACCGCCGCAACCGAGTGGACCTGCGAGTGGCAGAACATCTCACCACACAAGCCTATAAGCATCCGGCACTTGAGCATTCTGAGGCTCTCAATGCACCTAGTCCTACTGGACCACATAAGCAAGGCAGAGACAATACTGCTGTCATATCAGAAGGATACAATGAGGATGCCATAATGCAGCCTCTTATACCAGCAAGTTCTTCCATGCCAAACACACCAGCAGGGAAAGAAGGCAGCTCCTTAAAACCTTCTGGAGCTGAACAACTTCACCCAGGCAAAATCCCTGTGGCCTTGCGTAGTGTTCGAGTTTCAAGACCACCAGATAGACTCCATCTGTAGTGTATCTACCAGTAATGTAGTATGTTATGTTTAAGACTGATCAGGATCTGTTTTAGGTAAATTGTTAGCAAATTTTGGATTGAATGTAAAAAGGGGAGATGTTATGGAGTTATTATGCAAATAATGTGACTCTGTTTGTTTATGGCAATATTGCATTGCCTTATACTTCCTGTTTCCTGTTCCTACCTCTGACCTGGATGTAGTTCTTTAGTTCAATATGATTCCTCACACTAACAGCTTGTAGTGTCTTTATTTCTATACATGAAACAGTTATTAGTGATCGATCTGCTCATAGTGTATGTATACACCAATCGTCATGGAAACGGTTGCCATGGTGATAAAGGTCAACATTGAATTATGGTGGAATAGAGTGTTTATATCTAAGTGTGAAACGCACAAGTGATTAGTTTACATAAGGATCTGTATATAAACATAAAAGTACCAATGTGTACAAATTGACACTAGTTATAACTTATTATAACTAATTTACAAACACTGATTGGGCTGTATTACAGTGCTTAGGATCGCAACAATATTGCGCATTAACGCCAAGTAATGGATATTTTTCTGAAAATAACTTTAGATGGAATATCAAAGTGTAACTGCTTTTAAGATAACCATATCCTTAATAGCATGTATTTGATGGAGATTGTTTTAGTGCAGTCCTTATGGCGTGCCGATGTTTTGCCATGCACTCACGTAGTATGCCAGACGTCTTGCCTACGTAGAAACTTGAGCACAGACAGAATAACAAATACACTACGTGAGTAGTGGTACATGTAATGAAGTGTTTGATAGAAAATGTCCGGTTTGTGTGTGGATGATGGAATGTTTTGGTACCAACCAGGCCATTGCACGTCATGCAGCCTAAACAACGGTAGGACCCCTTGATATTTCTTGTGACCACAGATGTTTAACATTGTTTAGGATCCATTTTCATTAGGAGATCTTTAAGGTTGGTACCTCTCTTAAAGCCCACCATGGGTTGTAGGTTATGCGTGAAAGGTAATTTCGGATCGGAGGACATAATAGGCCAATGTTGGCGCAGAATTTGACCTGTGTTCTTGGTTGCTGGAGTGAAGGTAGTGGACATAATTAACTTGTCACTTGTGTCCCTTTTAGGTGTAGGTAGGATTAGTTCTGTTTGTGTTAGTGTAGACACAGCATCCATTGTTTCTTGGACCACCGACATCTTGTAACCCCTATCACGGAATCTCTCACCCACTCCTAACAATTGGGAGACCCCAGTTGTAGCATTAGAGTTGTTGCGCATAGTTCTAATAAACTGCGATTTTACAATTCCTTTCAGTAGGGCTGGGGGATGGCAGCTATCAGCCCTCAATATGGAGTTATGATCGGTAGGTTTGTGGTATATAGTGGTACCACGACTACCAACATTCTTGAAAACAATCAGATCAAGAAAATTGATGGACTGGTCATCAACTGTCATTTTAAATCTGACATTACTCTCGGTAGTGTTGTAGGAATCCAACCACTTGTGGAGTTCCTCCAGACCCCCTCCAGATTGGGCACTATACAATCCGGTGGTTTGAATACCATGCCAGATTTCAAGAGCCTCCTGTGATCCTAACCAGCCGTGCCACATACTTGGGGTATGACAAGGGTGCATTGTTGCTCCGTTTTTGTTTCATGCTTTACCTTTTCCGTCAAGGGATGGGTGGGCAGGTGACTAATGGCACTATGGAGTGGTAACTTTCTGTTCCCATCTCCTTTAGTGGAAGCCTGGCCTTCCTTGTTTAATTACTCTGTTTTTTATGCATATCAATTTATTTTATGGGCATTATAGGTCACATCTTTAATCACATCTTCTTGGAACATTCTTGAGGATTTCGGGACAATCTGTATTGTTTTTGAAGTTCATCTTGTTTTTGCATAGAAGCGGGTCAAAGGTTGACATATAAGCTTATACATCTTTAAAACTGGTGCAACCTGGACTTGCATCTCCTACATTGTATATGTAACATGGCAATATCTAATTCTGTGCATTCCATTGTGTATTCCCACACAATGTATATTTGCATACAATTCTTTTTAGACCACACAAAGGTTTATCCCCTCCATATATAGGTCTACCAGTTTAGCTCATGATGTATCCTGGGTTTACATCTCCATCAAATACATGCTATTAATGATATGGTTCTCTTAAAAGCAGTTACACTTTGATATTCCATCTAAAGTTATTTTCAGAAAAATATTCATTACTTGGCGTTAATGCGCAACATCGTTGCCATCCTAAGCACTGTAATACAGCCCAATCAGTGTTTGTAAATTAGTTATAATAAGTTATAACTAGTGTCAATTTGTACACATTGGTACTTTTATGTTTATATACAGATCCTTATGTAAACGAATCACTTGTGTGTTTCACTGTCACACTTAGATATAAACACTCTATTCCACCATAATTCAATGTTGACCTTTATCACCATGGCAACCGTTTCCATGATGATTGGTGTATACATACACTATGAGCAGATCGATCACTAATAACCATTGTCTGTTTGATCACAAATAATATGTGTTAGTTTTTACTCAATATTTGCACTATGTCATCCTATTTGTATGATGCTATATTAACCCTTTAAGGACACAGCTTTCAGTTTGCTCAATTGTTTTATGACGGAAAAATTCCGTCACATGTCCTTAAGAGGTTAAGCAAACTTGATTGTTTAGCAACAAGCTGTTTTGTTTTCACTGTTGCCGAAAACCGGAAGTGATGTGTTGGAACTTCCGGTTCCGGCCTCACGCTGTGGAACGCATTTTGCGTTCCAAACTCGCAATTATTGGCGCACTTTTTGGAGAGCACTAGGTTTGTGTTTGCTTTTACACACTATAAAGGAGTGAAGTATTGTATTATTGTATGCTGATGAAGGGGTTGTGAACCCCGAAAACGTTACATTAAATTTGATTTTTGAAAAAGTCCTGTGAGTGCATCTCTTGTCTGTATATGCACCTATATCCTTGCACCCAGGCTGCTATCGACTTGGAGGGTTGAGCTGGATGTTGTTTGATATATATAAATATATATATATATATATATATATATATATATATATATATATTCACATACACATATTTAGACATATATACCTTGGAGCCCTTTCCAGTCAATTACTTTGCCATTTACCATATCCCTTTTAACCCTTTTAAAACATTGTTACTAATATTTAAATTATATATTTGCATCAAAAGTTTATACATGTGTGTAATACATATATTTTAAACTAGGGTTATGTGCACATTTTTTTTAACCTTTACAGTTTACTTCAGGTTGGAAGTTGTACCACATATTTTAGCACAGTCCCGGCTTTTGGCAGACTATAACTTTCAACTTGTAATACCAGTGCAAATTGGCACAGTCACAATATTCATTAAAAGTATAGGCTTGTCAGTATATGGCTGGGTTATAATACAATATATTTAATTAGTATTCTTTAAAACAAACCCCCAATAAAATGCATATACTAAACTATTAAAATTAATATAAATTCCTAAATTCTTTTTATTAGTTAAAGTTATAAACACATTGAATTATATTTATAGAAAACCAGATTATGAATCAGATGACACACACTTATGCTGTTATAATATCTTTACAAAGATCATAAAAATATATCTTTACAATTTACCTTATTCACAATAATCGCATTAAAATACCACAATAAAATACCAGAATCTTCTGTTATTAAACTATAACTCTAGTTCAATGCTCAATATGGATTACCAACTTACTATGCTTAATTAATAACTACCAGGGATATAATCACAATAACCAGTTTATGTACAGTTCTGAAAGAGTTCACTATAATAACTGACTTATAAATCTGGAGTATAAAACCCTGTCTAGTAAATAAATTTCGTCTAGATTACGAGTTTTGCGTTATGAGGCGTGCGGTACTAACTTGCATGTTATTTTCACTGCTCACTTACCTACAGCGCTGGTATTACAGGTTTTTATAAACCCGGCGTTAAAAGGCAAGAAGTGAGCGTAGAGCAAAATTGTGCTCCATACCGCACTCCAATACCAGCGCTGCTTAAGTCAGCGGTGAGCTGGTTCTACGTGCTCGTTCACGATTTCCCCATAGACATCAATGGGGAGAGCCGGCTGAGTAAAAGTCTAACACCTGCCAAAAAGCAGTGTAAAGCTCAGTAATGCAGCCCCATTGATTCCTATGGGGAAACAAATTTTATGTTTACACCTAACACCCTAACATGAACCCCGAGTTTAAACACCCCTAATCTTACACTTATTAACCCCTAATCTGCCACCCCCGAGATCGCCAACACCTACATTATATTTATTAACCCCTAATCTGCCATTCTGGACATCACCGACACCAACATTATACTTATTAACCCCTAATCTGCCGCCCCCAACGTCGCCGCCACTATTCTAAATTTATTAACCCCTAAACTTAAGTCTAACCCTAACCCCCCCTAACTTAAATATAATTAAAATAAATCTAAATAAAACCTACTATTATTAACTAAATAATTCCTATTTAAAACTAAATACTTACCTATAAAATAAACCCTAAGCTAGCTACAATATAACTAATAGCTACATTGTATCTATCTTAGGGTTTATTTTTATTTTACAGGCAAGTTTGTATTTATTTTAACTAGGTAGAATAGTTACTAAATAGTTATTAACTATTTAATAACTACCTCGCTAAAATAAATACAAATTTACCTGTAAAATAAAACCTAACCTAAGTTACAATTACACCTAACACTACACTACAATTAAATAAATTACCTAAATTAAATACAATTAAATAAATTAAATACAATTACCTAAATTACAAAAACAAACAAACACTAAATTACACAAAATAAAAAAAAAACAAATTACAAGATATTTAAACTAATTACACCTAATCTAGTAGCCCTATCAAAAAAAATGCCCCCCCAAAATAAAAAAAACCCTAGCCTAAACTAAACTGCCAATAGCCCTTAAAAAGGCCTTTTGCTGGGCATTGCACCAAATAAATCAGCTCTTTTACCTGTAAAAAAAATGCAAACAAGCCCCCCAACAGTAAAACCCACCACTCACACAACCAACCCCCCAAATAAAACCCTAACTAAAAAAACCTAAGCTCCCCATTGCCCTGAAAAGGGCATTTGGATGGGCATTGCCCTTAAAAAGGCATTTAGCTCTTTTGCAGCCCAAACCCCTAATCTAAAAATATTTTGGATGACGTCCATTTAAAGGAACCTTCATTCCAGAAGAAGCCGTCGATTGAAGAGGATGCTCCGCGCCGGATGTCTTGAAGATGGAACCGCTCCGCGTCGGAAGGATGAAGATAGAAGATGCCGCCTGGGTGAAGACTTCTGCCCGTCTGGAGGACCACTTCTGCCGGCTTCGTTGAGGACATCTTGTCGCTTGGATGAAGACTTCTCCCGGCTTAGTTGAGGATGGATGTCGGCTCTTCAAAACTGTAAGTTGATCTTCGGTGGTTAGTGTTAGGATTTTTTAAGGGTATATTGGGTGGGTTTTATTTTTAGATTAGGGTTTGGGCTGCAATAGAGCGAAATGCCCTTTTAAGGGCAATGTCCATCCAAATGCCCTTTTCAGGGCAATGGGGAGCTTAGGTTTTTTTAGTTAGGGATTTATTTGGGGGGTTTTGTTGTGTGGGTGGTGGGTTTTACTGTTTGGGGGGGTTGTTTGTATTTTTGTTTACAGGTAAAAAAGCTGATTTCTTTGGGGCAATGCCCCGCAAAAGGCACTTTTAAGGGCTATTGGTAGTTTAGTTTAGGCTAGGGTTTTTTGTTTTTTTTTGGGTGGGCTTTTTTTATTTTGATAGGGCTATTAGATTAGGTGTAATTAGTTTAAAGATCTTGTAATTTGTTCTTTATTTTCTGTAATTTAGTGGGGTTTTTTTTGTAATTTAGCTAATTGTATTGAATTTAGTTAATTGTATTTAATTTAGGGAATTTATTTAATTGTAGGGTTAGGTTAGTTGTTAGTGTAAGACAGGTTAGGTTTTATTTTACAGGTCAATTTTTATTTATTTTAGATAGGTAGTTATTAAATAGTTAATAACTATTTAGTAACTATTCTACCTAGTTAAAGTAAATACAAACTTGCCTGTGAAATAAAAATAAAACCTAAGCTAGATACAATGTAACTATTAGTTATATTGTAGCTAGCTTAGGGTTTATTTTACAGGTAAGTATTTAGTTTTAAATAGGAATTATTTAGGTAATGATAGCAGGTTTTATTTAGATTTATTTTAATTATATTTAAGTTAGGGGGTGTTAGGGTTAGGGTTAGACTTAGATTTCGGGGTTAATAAATTTAATATAGTGGCGGTGACGTTGGGGGCGGCAGATTAGGGATTAATAAATGTAGGTAGGTGGTGGCAATGTTAGGGACAGTAGATTAGGGGGTTAATAATATTTAACTAATGTTTGTGAGGCGGGAGTGTGGCGGTTACAATTACACCTAACACTACACTACAATTAAATAAATTACCTAAATTAAATACAATTAAATAAATTAAATACAATTACCTAAATTACAAAAACAAACAAACACTAAATTACACAAAATAAAAAAAACAAATTACAAGATATTTAAACTAATTACACCTAATCTAGTAGCCCTATCAAAATAAAAAAGCCCCCCCAAAATAAAAAAACCCTAGCCTAAACTAAACTGCCAATAGCCCTTAAAAAGGCCTTTTGCTGGGCATTGCCCCAAATAAATCAGCTCTTTTACCTGTAAAAAAAATGCAAACAAGCCCCCCAACAGTAAAACCCACCACTCACACAACCAACCCCCCAAATAAAACCCTAACTAAAAAAACCTAAGCTCCCCATTGCCCTGAAAAGGGCATTTGGATGGGCATTGCCCTTAAAAAGGCATTTAGCTCTTTTGCAGCCCAAACCCCTAATCTAAAAATATTTTGGATGACGTCCATTTAAAGGAACCTTCATTCCAGAAGAAGCCGTCGATTGAAGAGGATGCTCCGCGCCGGATGTCTTGAAGATGGAACCGCTCCGCGTCCGAAGGATGAAGATAGAAGATGCCGCCTGGGTGAAGACTTCTGCCCGTCTGGAGGACCACTTCTGCCGGCTTCGTTGAGGACATCTTGTCGCTTGGATGAAGACTTCCCCCGGCTTAGTTGAGGATGGATGTCGGCTCTTCAAAACTGTAAGTTGATCTTCGGTGGTTAGTGTTAGGATTTTTTAAGGGTGTATTGGGTGGGTTTTATTTTTAGATTAGGGTTTGGGCTGCAATAGAGCGAAATGCTCTTTTAAGGGCAATGTCCATCCAAATGCCCTTTTCAGGGCAATGGGGAGCTTAGGTTTTTTTAGTTAGGGATTTATTTGGGGGGTTTGGTTGTGTGGGTGGTGGGTTTTACTGTTGGGGGGGTTGTTTGTATTTTTGTTTACAGGTAAAAGAGCTGATTTCTTTGGGGCAATGCCCCACAAAAGGCACTTTTAAGGGCTATTGGTAGTTTAGTTTAGGCTAGGGTTTTTTTTATTTTGGGTGGGCTTTTTTTATTTTGATAGGGCTATTAGATTAGGTGTAATTAGTTTAAAGATCTTGTAATTTGTTCTTTATTTTCTGTAATTTAGTGGGGTTTTTTTTGTAATTTAGCTAATTGTATTGAATTTAGTTAATTGTATTTAATTTAGGGAATTTATTTAATTGTAGGGTTAGGTTAGTTGTTAGTGTAAGATGGGTTAGGTTTTATTTTACAGGTCAATTTTTATTTATTTTAGCTAGGTAGTTATTAAATAGTTAATAACTATTTAGTAACTATTCTACCTAGTTAAAGTAAATACAAACTTGCCTGTGAAATAAAAATAAAACCTAAGCTAGATACAATGTAACTATTAGTTATATTGTAGATAGCTTAGGGTTTATTTTACAGGTAAGTATTTAGTTTTAAATAGGAATTATTTAGGTAATGATAGCAGGTTTTATTTAGATTTATTTTAATTATATTTAAGTTAGGGGGTATTAGGGTTAGGGTTAGACTTAGATTTCGGGGTTAATAAATTTAATATAGTGGCGGTGACATTGGGGACGGCAGATTAGGGGTTAATAAATGTAGGTAGGTGGTGGCAATGTTAGGGACAGTAGATTAGGGGTTAATGATATTTAACTAATGTTTGTGAGGCGGGAGTGTGGCGGTTTAGGGGTTAATATGTTTATTATAGGGGCAGCGATGCCTAGAGCGGCAGATTAGGGGTTAATAATTTAATTTTTGTTTTTGCGATGCGGGGGCCTCAGTTTAGGGGTTAATAGGTAGTTTATGGGTGTTAGTGTACTTTTTAGCACTTTAGTTGAGTTTTATGCTACAGCATTGTAGTGTAAAACTCATAACTACTGACTTTAGAATGCGTTACAAATCTTGACGGTATAGGCTGTACCGCTCACTTTTTGGCCTCCCAGGACAAGCTTGTAACACCGGAAAGTCCCATTGAAAATAGACTATACGCAAATTGCGTAAGTTGATTTGCTGTAAGGCCAAAAACGTGTGCGGAGCCCCTAAATCTGCAAGACTCGTAATAGCAGTGGTAGTAAAAAAGTAGTTAAAAAAGTAGTAAAAAAGCAGCGTTATGAGCCTTAACGCTGCTTTTTTTCTCATAATGCAAGACTCGTAATCTAGCCGTTATTTAGCAATAATGACTAGTTAAGACTACACAGGACTATGAAACACAAGCTTAAAATTCTAATTGTGCCCTTTTAAATTTATCAGCTTCAATTAGACTGCAGTAACAATGATTGTATTTCTTGATACTTTACCAGATCACCAGTTTGAGAATTCAGCTAATATCCAAATATGTCTATCATCATATGTTTAGAGTAATTATGCACATCCCTAAGGCAAATTATAGTGCGATCTGCGATATTATCGCAGAAAGTGGAGCCTGCCTGCAGAAAGAACGGCCAGGTCTGTTAAGCAGAGAATTTTCTTCAACAGGATTTTTTTTTTCTGGCCAGTGCAGTGCTTTCAAATGTACAACCGGCATATTTTAAGTGCAGTACTTTGAAATTATTGGCTAATGGCTGCTCTGCTTATGAAATTAATACGTTTTTAGATGCAATATCATTATTGTTACTTTTACCCGCCAGAACGGCTTCTGCGACTGCGAGGTAAGTGCAGGGATGTGAAATTTATATCGCCTAACACCCAGGACATGCAGTTCTGGGCGCAGGGCATGTGTTTTTTTTTACTTTTAAGCAGAAGGGGTAAAAGCTTTTTTTATTTTTTTTATTATTATTGTTATTTCAATAGCGCCGAGCGGTGGTGCGGCAGTAGTGTGAGAAGAGGGCTGAGTGAGAGCAGGAAAAGAAGCTAGCGCACAACAAATGTTTACAGCCAGGGCGTGGGCTTCAGTAGAGAGGGGGACCGCCTCAGTTTTAAGCACTGCGTCAATTATTTGCTGCCTGAGCCATAAGACTGGAGAAAGACAGGGAGAGGATGCAGAGGATGTGCAATCATTTTAGTCTCAGTATGGAAATCAAGCTTGTTTGCAAAGCACCGGCTATAGGCTTTATAGCTCAGGCAGCAAAGTCAACAAGCAGCCGGGAGAGCGACCCAGAGCTACTTGAGGGATACACTTATACACAGCCTCGTAGCACACACATACCGGTGAATGGAAGGCTGCAGCTTGGCGCTCTTTTCCAGCTAGCTGAACTCCAACTTCTAGAACCCCAGCCAGCCGAAACAGACCCTCGTTTTGTGACATCACACCCACAGGGTTGCTAAGTAGAAAATAAAATTTGTCTACCCTTGAATTTCCAGTCAGTACAGATTAAGCAGATTTTTGTTTGTACTATGGAACTTACTGGGAGGAAATCGCTAAATTAATTTACTCCTTCCATGTCCTTAGCCAAAGCCGCCCTGGGGCCACAATTCAGTTCTCCAGTAATTTATTATTTCTCCAGTCCAGTGTTAGCAAAACTCTTTTCCTTTACAAATGTTTAATTCCTGTCCTCACACCCTCAGTGTTAATATAATCTATACATTTGTGTGTCTATGTATCTTGCTTTTAAAAAAAAAAGTTTTAATTTATTTTTTTAAGTTTGTTCACTGGCTGTGTGAGTGTAAAGAATACATTCCAGTACATTTCAGGTTCTTTTGGCATTACTGCAATAAGCTTGTTTTTTTTAAATGCTTCTCTGAAAAAAAAAAAAAAAATGATGCCAATACATGTTTTAAACTCGCCCTAAGACACTCACCTAGATTTAGAGTTTGGCGTTAGCCGACAAAAGCAGCGTTAAGGGTTCCTAACGCTGCTTTTGGCCGCCCGCTGGTATTTAGAGTCAGGCAGGAAAGGGTCTAACGCTCACTTTCAAGCCGCGACCTTTCCATACCGCAGATCCCCTTACGCCAATTGCGTATCCTATCTTTTCAATGGGATTTTCCTAACGCTGGTATTTAGAGTCTTGGGAGAAGTGAGCGGTAGACCCTCTACCGACAAGACTCCTAACGCCCATGGAAAGGCTGTAGTTAAGAGCTTTATGGGCTAACTCCCACCTCGCAAACACTATAATAAATAGTATTAACCCTTAATCTTCCCTCCCTAACATCGCCGCCACTATATTCTCTCCGCTTGGATGAAGAATAGTGGAGGCAGACCCTCCTCGGGTAGATTTTATATCCAAGACATGGTTAATTCCTCTGAATGGGCTCGAGTTATCTCTCACCTTAACGCCAAAACCCTAGCTAAATCCAAATCCCAGTCCCAGTCCCTATCACAAACTATGATTGCTATGGCTGATCCCTCAATAAGAGACATTATGGCCGCAGAAACAGGTTACTCAGATAAGAACCTTTGGTTAGAATGGATGGCCTTTTCAGCCAAACAATATAATAAATCAAATTGTTTTGTCTGTGGTAATGCCCGCCCCCATTTAGGCACTGTCCCCCTGAACATACCCCTAATCTGCCGACCGGACCTCGCCGCTACTATAATAATTGTATTAACCCCTAAAGCTAAGTCTAACCCTAACCCTAACACTCCCCTAAATTAAATATAATTTTAATCTAACAAAATAAATTAAATCTTATTAACTAAAGTATTCCTATTTAAAACTAAATACTTACCTGCTTTCAACTAAGAATACCAAGAGAACAAAGCAAAATTGGTGATAAAAGTAAATTGGAAAATTGTTTAAAATTACATGCGCTATCTGAATCATGAAAGTTTATTTTGGCCTAGACTGTCCTTTTAATGGTGCGAAAAACGATATATAATATGTGTGGGTACAGTAAATGAGTAAGAGGAAAATTACAGCTAAACACAAGCACTGGAGAAATGAAAAAATAGCCCTGGTCCCAGACGGTCAACAAATGGAAAAGTGCTCTGGTCACGAAGGGGTTAAAGTTAAAAAGTAGTTAAAATCGTAACTCATCAGAAATGTTACTCTGGTGACTTAATTCTAGTCTTAAATTAAATAAATCCATGGAATACATCACACATTTTTTTTTCTTTTTCATAGTTGCAGGCTTGCAGCAAGGACAAATGAAAATGTATGTCTGTTTAAATATATGGACTGGTTTTATTCTGTAACCACTAGATGTCAATATTGTATAGAGAAAAAATTAAGACGTCTAAGTAAACTGATTTTTTTTTTGTCCACTAAATGAAAGTATCGCATTAAAAGTGTAATGTTTGTTTGCAGTAACTTCTTTAAGGAAACCAATTTTTTATTACAAGGTTTTTAAAACTCAGTACATTATAAAGAGACTTTAAGAGAGGGAAATTAATTATACATGTAGAAAAAAAAAATAACTAAAGATATAGCATATTGAGTAATTTATCAAAGTAAAAACACAATTAGCTGATAGTATCTGTGAAGTCACATTATCACCTTTATATTATTTCACATATATTATATTATTAATATAGTACATACTTAGGCTGTAAAGTTTAATTAATTAAAGGGATAGTCTAGTCAAAATTAAATTTTCATGATTCAGATAGAGTATGCCATTTTAAGCAACTTTTAATTAACTCCTATTATCATTTTTTCTTCTTTCTCTTGGAATCTATATTTGAAAAGCAGGAATGTAAGCATAGCCACAAGTCAGCAAGCGCTACCCAGTTGCTGAACCAAAAATGGGCCGGCTCCTAAGCTTACATTCAAATAAAGATATCAAGAATCATGAACATTTAATTTTGACTAGACTATTCCTTTAAAGCCCAATATCTAAAAATAATCTTAAAAGCAGGAGCACTTTCATTCATTAAACATTACAAAGATGCTTCTTTTTAAAAAATATTTACCATTGCGTTATGGAAAACATACTGCCGATCCCCCACCCACATCTCCTTCTGTATTTAGCATATTGATGACTAATCCGACTTCCTCCAATCGTTGCTTGCCCCACGAGCTGGACACCAAAGTGGGCAAGCAACGTTTGGAGGTAGCCGGATTCGTCATCGATCTCAATAGAGGGAGATGCGGGCAGAGAATCGGCGGTATGTTTTCCAGCATCTTTTAAAGTTTAATAAATTGAAGTGCCAATGTTTTTAAGATCATTTTTAGATACTAAGCTTTAACTCATTAAACTTTACAATCACTTTAAATGTTTTGAAAATAAAGGAAGACTAGATGGGGCAGTGTCAGTCGAGGCTAAGATGGTTCAGAATTGATGGTCCCAGAGAATTGCCCTATCACCAGGCTGGCCCTTCTCCTTTCGTTAGCGCAATGTAAACATCTCGAGCACGCTCCATTTTTTCCTACAACTGCATCAGCCCAAGCAGTACCGCAGAGGCACCCTGGGTAAACTGATTTTAATAATGGGAGTGGCTTTGGTGGAAACAGCATTGCCAGCAGCCTGACAGTATATGCCTAGCTAGGGTTAGCGTTTTGATTTTAAGAAAAGCCTTAAAGGACATTGCAAGGTGTCCTTTTCCCGGGCAGGCAAACTTTATAAGGGCCAATACGCACTGCAACATGTGCGTGTGTCTGAGCAAAGCAGAGTGGCACAGCGGAATCATGGTCATAACCCAGAGGATGGACCAAAACCCTCCTCTGCTAAAGCTTCTTCTTTTTCATGCCGGGAAACACATTTCTTTCTTTCTTTGCTGCATCTGAAAATGCCGAAGACTTTCACAGCATGGCAGCAAACAGGTCCCTGCAAGCTTCATCTTTCAGCCAGGTGGGAAAATAGCGGCACAGGGCCGACGTTTAGATTGCACGCAGTACCTGTAGATACTAATCTTTTTTCCGTCCATTTTTATGCAAGGCCTATGGCTAAACGGTCCTATTTTTTTACAATTCCTGTAATGTGGTGAATGCTTGGTGGTAAAAGACACACCTCCCAGCGTGACAGGCGGGGATACTCACCACTATACTAACCAGGAAAAGCTGTGCGACCCCCTTTACGTGACGTTGCTATAAGCTATTTGCTTTTAAACGCTTCCAAAATATGACTTTTGCATGTGCAGATTTTTTAATTTTGCAATGCAAAGCTTCATTGCAGATGGTATATGTAGAAAAAGCAAAGAAACGGCTTCCATGTCCCTTGCGTGCGAGGCCTACAGTTACGTAGCGTAGCTTCAGGAATAACTTGAGGGGGGGTAAAAAAAACCTTTTGCCGACTTGGCAGCAGAAACATGGCCTGTCCTGGCTGCAGTGGTTTGGGTAAAGGTACTTGTTTTTGAGAAGGTGCAGGCTTCCCAAGGCAAGGGATGTACTCAATGGCCTTGCTGTACCTTTGAGGCAGCAAGAATGACAATGACATCATAATGCCTGTAAATTTCAGGCCTTTGTTCCTTGTGAAGATGGGACTTTCCTCCTCACTCATCACTGCCTTCAGAGCCTCTGTGAGCATCGGCTTTGCTGAGGCAGGCCCAGGAGTTAATAGAGAGACCCTTCCAGGCAGCCCAGCACAGATAGGTACATAACTATCTGTGGAAAGGAAAAAGAAACTATCTCATTGCGTGCTTCCCAGCAGACGCATTTGCAGCTAGGGAGAAAGGCGCACGTGCGCAGGTGAGATCCTCTTACAGGCCCTGTCACCAGGCTGGCCCCATCTCCTTTCGGTAGCGCAATGTAGGCAGCTGGCGTGCGCTCCATTTCTTCTTACAACTGCTCAAGCGCATCGGCCCAAGCACTAGCGCAGAGGCACCCTGGGTAAATTGATTTTAATAATGGGAGTGGCTTTGGTGGAAACAGCATTGCCAGCAGCCTGACAGTATATGCCTTGCTAGGGTTAAAGTTTTGATGTTAAGAAAAGCCGCAAAAGGACATTGCAAGGTGTCTCTTTCGACCAGGCAAATTTTAAGCGGACCAATTCGCGCTGCAGCATGCAACTTGTGGGCGTGACTGAGCAAAGCAGAGTGGCGCAGCGGAAGCGTGCTGGGCCCATAACCCAGAGGTCGATGGATCGAAACCATCCTCTGCTAAGGCTTTATCTTGCCGGTAAACTTATGTCTTTCTTTGCCGCATCTGAAAATGCTAATGACTTTCACAACACGGCAGCGAACAGGGCCTGCAAGACACATGCGCTAAGCCCTCGCAAGAAGTCTCTTCTTTCAGGCAAGCGGGAAAATAGCGGCACAGGGCGGCCGGGTAGATTTGCACGCAGTACCTGTAGATACTTTTCTTTTTTCCCCTCCATTTTTATGCAAGGCCTATGGCTTAACGCTCCTATTGTTTTTTTTTTTTAACCCTTCCTGTGATGTGGTAGACG